>NC_057795.1:246883427-247059415 GCF_018294505.1 Triticum aestivum
AGTAATGAACAGGAAAATGCTATCACTACATGCATATATGGCTGGTGGAAAGCTCTATGGTTACAGTTTTGCATAAAGCCAATTTTTTCCTACAACAAAGGAATAAATTTTATTTAACTATCATGGTGGTTGTTAAACATTGAGAAGGTTCCTCCAACTCAATCCCAATTAAGCTTCAACATTAACCCAATCAAATTAAATTAAGTAACATGATGAGATTCACATGATAATCCAAGAAACTAGATACTCAAAATGTCCATAACCGGGGACACGGCTAACCATGATTAGTTTATACACTCTGCTGAGGTTTGCGCACTTTTCCCCACAAGACTCGATCTCCTCCGTCGGATTTCTCGCACTACATGACGTTTGAGAAACGAATGACCAAGACATAGTCTTTCAGAAGCGTTTGCACCTTACGATGGGTAGACAGTTACACCTACTTTCCCCTACATCTACTAGTCTACCACTATAAGAGTTCACACGACTTAATCAACTATGCTAGAGCCCATAGTTGCTTGTGGCTGCACACGGAAGTTTCTAGCAAGAATAATCTTATGATCCCTTTGAGCCTGGGTGGCAGTCCATAGGAGAATCACACGGTACCCCGGGATTTCCAAAAATACATGAAACACTGGGTTCCCCCAGGTGCCTCAATCCACCCAGATGTGTATTAAAGTTGCCACCTTAAGTTAACCATTAAATTAACAATACTCACATCTGTCATGGATACACTCAAACCCAATCCACATCTACAAGCATAGCATAACAATATTAGCAAACATAGAAGTAACTCCCAAAGGTTTGATAATGAACAGGGCAATAGGTACTACATCATCTACTTCCCAAAACCCACATATTAATCAGATCCTAACCATGCAATTATTTGAAGATTGATCTAATGCAATAAAACTGGGTAGTAAAGAGTTATGATCAAAGTGTTACTTGCCTTGCTGATGATACGTGAAACCTAGAGACTCGTAGTAGCAAGCTTTGCACTCCGGGTACTCTATCGCAAAAAAACAAGCATACAATAAGTACTGAACTAAAGCATGGGTAAAACTCAAATAAGAGATCTAACCAAAAAGTTCAAATTAAGAACTCCGGTTTGCAAAAAGAAAAAAATCAAACGAAGCAACGAAACTCAAACGGCGAAAGAAACAAGCTTCGTTTATGAATCTGGACTTAAGTCAAATTTTTACAATAGCAAAAACTTGTTTAAGTTGGTTAAATAGAAAGAGGGTTTCGAGACGAAACTCTAGGCGCTTGTATCACCTGATTCCGATAAACGAGCGAAAAGATAAACTAAAACGAAAATCAAGGCAAAAATCGCGATCGGAAATAATCGCGGAAAACCCTGGAAAAAGAAAATTGACGAACAGGCTAATGAACGGACGTTCGCTGTCTGCGGCTGTGAAAACTGTTCGTTAAAATGAACGAACAAACGGGCATTCACTAAGTAAATAAACCAAAAAAACAAAACCGATCTAAAAAAATAAAACTTATGGTTTCTAATAAAACGGATCAGTTTTCTAAAGAAAACCGCCGCCGCCGGCGGCGGCTACCTCGTCGGATCCGGCGGGGCTGTGTGGCATCGGCTGCAGCGGGGGAGGGCGGTGCACGAGCGGGTGGCGGTGGCGGCTGCAGCTGCTGCTGCTGCGGGCTGCGGGGCCGGATGGGGTGGTGGCGGCGGGGTGAGGCGGTATATAAAGGAGGAGGGGGCGGGGTCAGCTTGGGGGAGGGGGCACCGAGGCGGCGGCGGACTCCCGGACTCCGATGGAGTCCGGCTCGGCCACGGCAGGCGCGAGCGAGGCGGCGAGCGGCTGGGCCGGCTGGGCCTTCGGCCCGTTCGGTCCGAACGGTACTCTTTTTTTAAATAATTCCGCCGAAACTTAAATAAATCCTAGAAAATAAAATAAAAATATAAAAATGCCAAAACAAATTTTCACCATCTAAATAAAATATTTAGAACGAGATGAACATTTTCTTGGCCTAAAATGCAATTTTTGAAAACGTGCAATTTTTCTAATTCAAATAAAATTGCAATAAAAACCAAATAAAACTACTAAAATGATTTTAACATTTTTACTCTAATATTTTATTTGTTTTGGAGAAGTGATTTTATCCCCTCTCATATATTTTTATTTTAGAAATATTAGGAAGAAAAATAATCAAAACCAATTGATCCTCTTTTCAAGATTTGAGAAAACTCAAATATGAAAATAACGAAGTTCCCAACTCTCTTCGCGGGTCCTTGAGTTGCGTGAAATTTCTAGGATTAAGCCAAAATGCAAAAGAAAATATGATATGCAATGATGATGTAATATATAACATTCCAAATTGAAAATTTGGGATGTTACACGGTCCCACCAAAAACTCTAACGTTCACATTTTGAACTGAATCGGTCTGACCGAGTTTCACTATTCGGTCCTACCGAGTTTGGTGAATTGTGTGTAACGGCTAGATTTTGTGTGGAGGCTATATATACCCCTCCACCTATTCTTCATTCGTGGAGAGAGCTATCAGAACGTGCCTACACTTCCACTACTCATTTTCTGAGAAAGAACCACCTACTCATGTGTTGAGACCAAGACATTCCAATCCAACCACAAGAATCTTGATCTCTAGCCTTCCCCGAGTTGCTTTCCACTCAAATCATCTTTCCACCATAGCCAAATTTGTAAGAGAGAGTTGACACTACTGGAATCTGGCATTTTTCCGTCTGCCACCTCCTTGCTGTCTGCCAGCTGACAGCAAAGAGGCTCTTTGCCGTCCGCTTCCACAAAGCAGATAACAAAGAAAGTGCAGATGGCAAAAATGCTATTTGCCGTCAGCTGCATCTTTGCCGTCAGCCAGTTGACGGCAAAGAGATAGAAGGCAGACGGCAAAGAGCCAGGTGGGCCCCACAGGGCACGGCGTGGCTAGGTCAGATTCTTTGCCGTCTGCTAGCGGACGACAGACGACAATGTTACTCCTTTGCTGTCCACTTGCAGACGGCAAAGAGGAGGCATGGGCTAGCCCTAATGATCGCCCTCTTTGCCGTCTGCTAGCACACGGCAAAGAAGGCCCACTTAATGGGCTGAGCCGTCTCCCCTCTCTCTCTTTATCTCTCTTCCCCCTGCGTGCCCGCCTCTCTCCTCTGTCGCCGCTGTCGCCGCTGCCGGCCAGCCCCACCTCCGGACCTAGCCCCCGCCACCGTCCAGCCCTCCCGCCCCCCTCCCATCCCGCTGCCGTCCTCCTCCCCGTGGCCCCTACGTCGCCCTACTGCCCCGCCGCACCCCGTCGCTGGAGAGGCCTTCACCGGGCCGCCCCGCCGTGCTGGACCCCTCCTCGAGGCCCCTGCGCCGCCCCGCCCCGCTGCCGTCCTCCTCCCCGCGGCCCCTGTGTCGCCCCGCCGGCCCGCTGCACCCCATCGCCGGAGAGGCCTGCGCCGGGCCGCCCCGCCGCACCACCCCTCCCCGAGGCCCCTGCGCCGCCCGCCCTGCTGCCGTCCTCCTCCCCACCGGCCGACCTCGCCGGAGCAAGAGGTAATTTTTTTTGTTTTTTCCTGTTTTTTGTTCTTTATTTTCCTGTTCTGTTTTAGGTTAGTGCTAGGTTTAATTAGGTGTATTGAGTTTTTAGGTTTAGGTTAGTGCTAGGTTTAGGTGTAGTTCTGAGTTTTTAGGATTAGGTTAGTGCTAGGTTTAGGTGTAGTTTTTTCCTGTTTTGTTTTAGGATATTGCTAGGTTTAAGAAGAAGAAGAAGAAGAAGAAGAAGAAGAGGAAGCAGAAGAAGAAGAAGAAGAAGAAGAAGAAGAAGAAGAAGAAGAAGAAGAAGAAGAAGATGAGGAGGAGGAGGAGGAGGAGGAGGAGGAGGAGGAGAAAGAAGAAGAAGGAGAAGAAGAAGAAGAAGAAGAAGAAGAAGAAGAAGAAGAAGAAGAAGAAGAAGAGGAGGAGGAGGAGGAGGAGAAAGAAGAAGACACCCCGACATGACACCCCGGCCCCGACCCCCCCACCCTTACCCCCGACACCCGACACCCTGATACCACACCCTGACCCACACCCCGACCCCGACTCCGACACCTTGACACCCCGACCCCGACACGACACCCTGACCCCGACACCTAGACACCCGGGCACCACACCCTGACCCCGACCCCGATCATTGACACCTTGACACCTGACACCCCGACCACCGACACCCCGACCACCGACACCCCGACTCCTACCCCGACCACCGACACCCCTACCCCCGACCCCAACACCCCGACAGCCTAAGACCCCGACAATCGACATCCCGACCCTCCACCCCGACCCCGACCCCCGACACCCTGACAGCACACCCCGACCCCGACACCCTGACACCCCGATCGACCCCAGACATGATGATGATACAAAAACATCATATATATTTGTGTTGATCAGGTGTATTTTTAGTATGTTCATGATATGATGCACTGAAATTATATATATATATATATATATTATGTTCATGTCAGGTATCCAATTTTTTTATGTTGTACTAATTTCGTTTACTTTTTGTCATTGCAAGTGTTGACAGGATGGTGGGCAAGGGTCCAGGGCACCCAAGCCTCCTGCGAGCGGTACTGGGAGGGGTGGTTCCATTATTCCAGTCCAGCCCCTCCGAAGAGCGCTGCTAGATAGTATGCAGACAACTACGGTGAGCGCTTCTTCTTCGGCTGGGAGAGGTCGGGGGAGGACAAAGAAGGCTTGTAGAGGTGGATGTGGCAGCGGGAGAGGTAGAAAGGCCACTACGCCTTCCTTGCCGCCACCCTCAGCTAATTCACCCGACCACAGGACTGCTCCGCCTGACTTGGACCCGTCTCGGACTCCGGTCCATGAGCCTCCGGTCGCTGATCCTTCGCCCCACCAGACTCGGGTTGCCGATCCTTCGCCCCATGTGAGTTCGGTCCCAGAGTCTTCATCCCAGAAGACTCCGGTCACGGGGTCTTCATCCCAGAAGACTCTGATCCCGCAGTCTTATTCCCACGAGACTCCGGAGGCTAGTGGCCTGGAGGATGGTAGCGAGGACACCTTTTCAGATGATAGCTACAATGACGACGAGCTGGTTGAGAAGGGCAAGAAGGTCTACAAGCGTGGCTGTACAAAGCTCCCGCCCGTGCCGACGACCCCCAACCAGAGGTGGTTGATTGCGCCTAAAGGGTTGAAGTAAGTGCATTCACTATTTTTTGACCTTTTTGCCTTCATGTTCCTTCAAATTAATATCTAATGCATTGGCCTTGTCATACTGCAGGGGCTGGGTATACCCCAAGGGTGTCCGCAGGCCCAACCAGGTCCTTGGTGTGCTTTGCCAGCAGCACTTCCCTCGGTGGGTCACGATGCCCGATGAGGGTCAGGTTGCACAGCTAGCACTGACCTGGGAATTGTACTCGGTTGCCCCGGCCCCGCCAGAGGAGAGGGTCGATGGTGTCTTGTGCGAGACGGTGGCCGACATTGTGTTCCGTCGGTTTTGGGTAATTTCTCCTTACAAAATTAAAAATCAACACTGCCTAGTGATTGTACTAATGAATGTTGTCTTGTTTGATTGCAGACCTTCTACAGGGTTTTAGAGGGAGAGCAGGAGGCCGCGTGTATGGTTGTCAAAACTGAGTGCAAGCGCCTGCTTCAGAACTTACGGCACGAGGCTCGGGTGCAGGCTGTTCGAGACTACTACGCCTCGAAGGGTATTAGGAGGGGCAAGGAGAAGTGTCGTGGCAAGTTTCTGAGTAAGGAGAAGTACATGCTGGTAATTACCTATTCTTAAGGCCTTGAACTTAGTTTTCTTGATTTGATTCGTAGCGCTGAAATTTCTCTTGACTCACTTAGGTGCCCCCGAGATGGTGTGTGGATAAGATGGACTGTTGGGAGGCGTTGGTGGATGCGTGGTGCTCTCCCCAATGGCTATTCGAACATCAAAGGGCCAAGGATAAGCGCGACCAAATGGAAGGTGTGCCACACAATCAAGGGAGCTCCAACCTATTTGAGTACGGGGATAACTGGGTATGTGGTTTGCTACATTTCGTGCAATTTCATTCTTCATGGTAGCATTTATCCTTTCCAAAATGACATAATATGCTTAGTTAGTTAAAAAAGGCATAACTACCTTGGATAGTTCGTTTATGACATATTTAGCTCTAAAATGACATAATAACCTTTAGATATCTCTATAAAATGACTTAATATGCTTTAGTTAGTTAAAAAATGGCATAACTACCTTCAATAACTCAATAACAACCTAAACTAATCTTAGCTAGTTCATTCATGACATACTTAGCTCTAAAATGACATAATAACCTTAGATAGCTCTGTAGGATGCCTAAATATGTTATAGTTAGCTAAAAAAATAACATAACTACCTTGGATGGCTCAATAATGACATAATTAGCATACTTTGGTCAAAAATGGCATAATAATCTTGGTTACCTTGAAAATGACCTAAACTTAGCTTATTTTCCTCGAAAATGACATAATAACCTTTCTTAGCTCCAAAATGACCTATTTACATAGCAATATCATTCTTCATGCTAGCTTGAGCCCTTAACCAATATTTTGTTCCTCTCTCTCAGGCGCACCACCACAAGAAGCCTGTGCCAAGTCTGTTTGACCTCTATGGCATGGCCCATATGGCCCCGTACAAGAAGGCCAAGCCATTCATGGAGTCTGACCTAGATCATCCAGAGAGCTTCACCAACATCTCCTCCCACCACAAGCTTGTGAAGTATAGAGACGAGGGAAGGCGAGGAAAGGGGAGGACTTTAACTCGAGCCAGGATCCTTTTGATACAGAGCTAGTGATGATATCTGGTGGCGGGAGGTCCCATGGCTCTCAAGCCATTTGTGATGGACTAATACGTTGTCCTAAGACTCTCCCGCAGATCAAGAAGCGCCTGAGTAGCTCTGATCCTAAGATAACGCCTCGTACACGACCCGCGGAGCTCGCCATGGCGGTTAGTTATAGGGACTCTCTCACCTTTCCTCCATTACATTGTGCGTGCGTCCGTCGATGGTTACAATGTTAACGAGGAGTGTTGTTTTGCAGGTAGTGGTTGAGAAAGAGAGATTGAAGACCCATGCGCTTTTGGAGGAGGCGAAAAGGGAGGCGGCGGAGAGGAAGAGGGAGAGGGAGGAGAAGACGGCTAAGCTGTTGGGGGATGAGAGGAACCGGAACGAGGCGTCTCACCAGGCCCTAGACGAGCTCATCGTGGTACGTTTCTCGTGCATATTAGCCCAATCATGCACGTAATGTTTGCATTACTAACTAATATGTCTGACTCGTGAGAACCAAATGTGTAGACCATGTGCGAGAAAAACAGTCATGCCCCTCCGCCGATGCCCTAGATTGCTCCGGCGACCACGGTGAGTTTGATTTGAATGGTCCTTAGTTACTACTATTCACATTTCTGTTTGCATCATGCTAACGAGACATTATTGAAAATGATCTTTGGTTCAGCATGGCTCTCAACAAGCATCGACCAATCCTTCCACGTTTGCCAATGCCGGAACCCCGACCGGTCCTTCACCTCCGTCTGCCACTGGAGCAGCCCCAACCATTCCTACACCTCCGTGATAACAATATTTTTCTTCTTATTTAGCCTATTTAGTCCATTTATGACATAATTTAGCCTATTTAGTCCACAAATGACATAATAAAATGAAGCAAATCAAGGAAGAGGAAGGAAAGAAGGAATAGGAAGGAAAGAAGAAGAAGATCCTCTTCTTCTTCTTCTTCTTCTTCTTCTTTTCCTCCTCTTACTTGTTTTTATTCGTAAATGGCATCATAACCTTGCTAACCTCATAAATGTCATATACTTAGCTTGTTGTCCTCCAAAATGACACGATAAGCTTAGTTAGGTAAAAAATGGCATAATTTGCTACGTTAGTTCAAAAATGGCATTTTTCTTCTTATTTAGCCTATTTAGTCCATATATGACATAATTTAGCCTATTTAGTCCACAAATGACATAATAAGATGAAGAAAATCAAGGAAGAGAAATAAAAGAAGGAATAGGAAGAGAATAAGAAGAAGGAGAAGAAGAAGAAGAAGATTCTTCTTCTTCTTCTTCTTCTTCTTTTCCTACTCTTACTTGTTTTTATTCGTAAATGGCATCATAACCTTCCTAACCTCATAAATGTCATATACTTAGCTTGTTGTCCTCTAAAATGACACAATAAGCTTAGTTAGGTCAAAAATGGCATAATTTGCTACGTTAGCTAAAAAATGGCATTTTCCTTCTTATTTAGCCTATTTAGTCCATTTATGACATAATTTAGCCTATTTAGTCCACAAATGACATAATAAGATGAAGAAAATCAAGGAAGAGGAAGAAAAGAAGGAATCAGAAGAATAGAAGAAGAAGAAGAAGAAGAAGAAGAAGAAGAAGTTCTTCTTCTTCTTCTTCTTCTTCTTGTTATTCTTCTAGTCTTCTTCTCCTTCTTCTTCTTCTTCTTCTAGTTTTATTCTTCTTCTTCTTCTAACTTTCTTGCTTCCCATTTTGAAGATTTAATTCACTATATGGAAGCTTGCATGGATGGAGTGCTTGTTCTCTGTTCTTCTATTCGCTTGTATCAAAGATTAATGTGGAACTTGTTATATGGATTCATGGAACAATGTGTTGGATGAACATTGTGATATTAGTGTAAGATGTATGGATGAAACTGTGTTTCTTATGTATGTATGTTGTCATGGATGGAGCTATGTGTTGGATACATCATATGTCTGCTGTGCCTGTGAAAAAAACATGTATATCTGTGTGTGAATTCCAGTGAAATTAAATGGATATAAATAAAAACAGGGGATATATAGCCTCTTGGTCGTCCGCTAGCGGATGACAAAGAGCTTTGTTGTCTGCTAGCAGACGGCAAAGAGGACACGTGGCAGCTACCCTTAGAAACTGGGAACACTGGTTGCCTATTTGGACAGTTTGCCATCCGCTGGCGGATGGCAAAGACCTTTGAATCCTTGTCGTCTGCTGGCAGACAACATAGCTGGCCACGTGGTAGCTTCCCAGTGCTGGCCTAACTGAGCTCTTTACCGTCCATCAGCGGATGGCAAAGAGCTTCGACTCTGTGCCATCCGCTGGCGGACGGCAAAGAGCATCGTTAACCCCCTAACGGCTCTTACGCTGATACGTCTCCAACGTATCTATAATTTTTGATTGTTCCATGCTATTATATTACCCGTTTTGGATGTTTATGGGCTTTACTTTACACTTATATATCATTTTTGGGACTAACCTACTAACCGGATGTAACGCCCCGGATTCGATGCGCCAGGTGTCTGCCAGTTATTCGCCGTCGTTGCCATGTCATTTGCTTGCGTGTTGCATTTTGTCATGTCATCACGTGCATTTCATTTTGCATATGTGTTCGTTTCTTGCATCCGAGCATTTTCCCCGTTGTCCGTTTTGCAATCCGACGCTCCTATGCTCTCTGGCGTCCCTCTTTTGTCTCTCGTTGTGAGCGGGTGTTAAACATTCTCGGAATGGACCGAGCCTTGCCAAGCGGCCTTGGTATAGCACCGGTAGACCGCCTGTCAAGTTTCGTGCCATTTGGAGGTCGTTTGGTACTCCAACGGTTAACCGGGTAATCGTAAAAGCCTCCTTCTCTTTGCAGCCCAATACCCCTTCCAAAGTGGCCCAAAACCCATCTAACTCCCCTCCATGCTCTCGGTCGTTCGATCACGATCGCGTGGCCGAAATCCTCTCCACATTTGGACTCTCCTAGCTCCCAGAAACTATATATAGGCCACCTCCCCCGAAATTCACGGATGATTCCACCCCTAACCCTAGCAAAACTCCTCCCCGCGCCGCCGGACGCGTCCGCCTCGCGCCGGACATATCCATCCCTGCAGCCACGTCGCTTCGGCCAATGAGAACCCGCCGCCACTCTCCCCCAACCCCGCGCCGCCACCTCACCCTCTCTCTCTCTCCACCCCGCCGCCGGCCCGCGCGGCCCGCTGCAGGCCCGCGAGGCCCGGTCGCTGCCGCCGCCCAGCCCGCGCGGCCGCCGCCCGCGCCCACCCGCGGGTGCTCCCGCCGCCCGACTCGCCTCCTCGCCGCCTCCGGCCCGCACTTGGCCGCGGCCGCCGCCGCCAGCCCCGCCCCGGCGCCCCTCTGCCGCCTCCGCCGCCCTTCCCCGCGGTCCCCGCCTCCGGCCGCCGCCGCCGCGGGCGCGCCGCCCCGCGCCATCGCCAGAGCCGCCGCCTTCTCTCGTCGCCCCACCGCCCGTTCGCCGGCACCGCCTCACCGCCCGCGTCCCTCGCCGTCCGGACCAGCCGGCCGCCGGATCCCGCGCCTGCTCTGCCATCCCCGCCTCACCGCCGTCCTCCTCTGTCGTCGCCGGAGCTCGCCGGAGTGCGAGCCGGCCGGATCCTCCCCGCCTGGATCAGATCCACCAGGAGGTGAACCAAACGCGCAAGCCCCGTCCCGGATCTCGTCATCCTACACCGTCCCATCCCGGGTTGACTTTTCGGAGGTGATAATTCGACTAAGTCCCAGATCTGTGTAATTTTCATGCCATGTTCATCGCATTGTATCTCTGCATCCGTGGCTCCGTTTCGTGCATGTGACATGTCAAATTGTTCGTACGAGTACATCATTTCATTCCATTGCATCATATTCATTTGAGGTCATCTAGATGCCTAAATCATCGTTGTAAGAGTGCTTCATGATGTTTTCTGCTGTCTGTTAACAGAACGACCTCTTTTGTCATTTTTGCCATAATTGATGTGTGCATCCTATGAGGTTGATGTCTACATGTGTTTTGATCTATGCCATGTCTTCTTTATAGTGGTGTATGCCATGTATTTTTGCGATCAATGTGGTGACTAGCAGAAGCATGCACACTAGGCATCGTGATGTTGCTGATTTTAGTCCCTGTTCTGCTGTTATTTTGATGCCATGTAAACATGTTGCTACAGAGAGATCCATGCATATTTTGAGATACTTCAGTAAGGATGTTTTGAACATATAGTTATTGTCTATCCATTCATGCCCCTGTTTGTAATTATGGAGTAGTCTAGCATGTCATTTTCGTGCTCTACTTTTGCTTCAAAATGTTTCCTGGCAGATTGTTTACATGCTATTCAATTTTGCCAAGGTTGTTGTAGTTGATCCTTGCATGCTATAGACTTGTTCTTGCCTTGGTTTGTTTCATAAACATGCCTTCTTACTGTTGGTTGCCTTGCCATGCCATGTATTGCTCTGTGGTGAGTGGTACAAGCTCATCTATATGCCTCCATAATTCTGTTTCTGCCATGTATGAATCTGTAATATAACTTGCCATGTTTACATGGGTGCCATCATATTTTCTGATCCTTTTTGGCTTATGGTCAGTAAGGGACTTTTGATCTATGCATTTAGTAGGTTCATGCCATGCCTTTGTTTGCCATGATAAGTTCCTGTAACATGTTGTTTGATAGCTCTAAACATTGCAACCTGATGTTATTTTCAGCAAAGTCTGAACTGTTATTACTTGCAATCTTTCCATGTGTGTTTGAGCATGTTCTAGTGATTTCTGGAGATAGTACAGTGTTCATGTTTTGTTGAGCTTTACCTGTACATCATGTCCATGCCTTTTGTTCTCATGTTGTTGTGCTGTAGAATGTTGTTTTGATGCTTGCAATATGCCTAGTTGCTGTTTTGGACAGATTGTTGCTATAACTTGTTTAGTGTGTGTGTGTTGAATCGTTGCTCCGTTTTGAGTGTGCTCTATATGAAACTTGCTTAGAATTGCATGTAGTTTCATATTATCATGTTGCATTATTGTTTTGAGGTGTTTGCTTGATGTTTGGGTGCATTTTGCATCAATGCCATGTTTAACTTGTTTTGCTCATATCTTCTAGGCCGTAGCTCCGAACTAAATGAACTTTATATGTAACTTGACTAGAATCTCGTGTAGATCATCTTGGTGCATCTTAACTTGATGCTTAACAACTTGAACATCAGGTTTGTTCAGATCTGGACCAATTTCGAAGTTGCATATGAGGACTTACCGGAATTGTTATATGTTGTTCCCGGCCTCATTTAAACTTGCCTTGATGTGTTGCTCTTGTTTGCATCATATCTTGCCATGAGTAGCCTCATCTAGATTGGTCATGCATCATGCTTGGTTGTGCATCATGTCTTGTCTATGTGTGGTGTATTTACCGTGTTGTGTGCTTCTTCTCGATAGTTCCTGTTTCGTTGCGATCGTGAGGATTCGTTCGTCTACGCTTGGTTCGGCTTCATCCGTTCATCTTCTTCATGGACTCGTTCTTCTTCCTTGCGGGATTTCAGGCAAGATGACCGCTACCCTGGATCTCACTACTATCATTGCTATGCTAGTTGCTTCGTTCTATCGCTTTGCTGCGTTACCTATCTTTTGCTCATCAAGCCTCCCATATTGCCATGAACCTCTAACCTTTGACACCTTTCCTATGCAAACCGTTGCTTGCCTATGTTACCGCTTTTGCTCAGCCCCTCTTATAGCGTTGCTAGTTGCAGGTGAAGTTGAAGATTGCTCCATGGTGGACAAGATTTTGGTTGGGATATCACAATATCTCTTATATTATTAATGCATCTATATACTTGGTAAAGGGTGGAAGACTCGGCCTTTTTCCTGGTGTTTTGTTCCACTCTTGCCGCCCTAGTTTCCGTCATACCGGTGTTATGTTCCCGGATTTTGCGTTCCTTACGCGGTCGGGTGATTTATGGGACCCCCTCGACAGTTCGCTTTGAATAAAACTCCTCCAGCAAGGCCCAACCTTGGTTCTACCATTTGCCTCACCACCACCTATACCTTTCCCTTGGGTCGGCCAACCCGAGGGTCATCTTTATTTTAGCCCCCCCGGGCCAGTGCTTGTCTAAGTGTTGGTCCGAACTGAGCTGCCTGCAGGGCCACCTCGGGGCAACTTGAGGGTTGGTTTTACTCGTAGCTAGTCTCAACCGGTGTTGCCCTGAGAACAAGATATGTGCAGCTCCTATCGGGATTGTCGGCGCATCGGGCGGCTTTGCTGGTCTTGTTTTACCATTATCGAAATGTCTTGTAAACCGGGATTTCGAGTCTGATCGGGTCTTCCTGGGAGAAGGAATATCCTTCGTTGATCGCGAGAGCTTATCATGGGCTAAGTTGGGACACCCCTGCAGGGTATAAACTTTCGAAAGCCGTGCCTGCGGTTATAGGCAGATGGGAATTTGTTAATGTCCGGTTGTAGATAACTTGACACCAGATCCGAATTAAAACGCATCAACCGTGTGTGTAGCCGTGATGGTCTCTTTTCGGCGGAGTCCGGGAAGTGAACACGGTTTCTGGGTTATGTTTGACGTAAGTAGGAGTTCAGGATCACTTCTTGATCATTACTAGTTGACGACCGTTCCGCTTGCTCTTTTCTCGCTCTTATTTGCGTATGTTAGCCACCATATATGCTTAGTCGCTGCTGCAGCCTCACCACTTTACCCCTTCCTTTCCCTTTAAGCTTTGCTAGTCTTGATACCCATGGTAATGGGATTGCTGAGTCCTCGTGGCTCACAGATTACTACAACAACAGTTGCAGGTACAGGTTATGCGATGATCATGACGCGAGAGCGATGCTTGCTTGCATTGAGTTCTTCTTCTGCTTCTTCTTCGATCAGGGGATAGGTTCCAGGTCGGCAGCCTGGGCTAGCAGGGTGGATGTCGTTTGAGTTTCTGTTTGTGTTTCATCCATAGTCGGATGTTGCTCTTATGTATTGTGATGTTGTATTCGTGTGGCATTGTATGCCTCTTGTATGTATCCCCATCTATTATGTAATGTTGATGTAATGATATCCACCTTGCAAAAGCGTTTCAATATGCGGGTCTATCCTTGGTGGGACCTTCGAGTTCCTTTTGGATAGGGTCACATATTGGGCGTGACAAGTTGGTATCAGAGCCTCGACCGACACTAGGAGCCCCCTTGATTGATCGTGTAGTTTGGCCGTTGTTGAGTCTAGAAGAAAACTGTTTTTGGAGTCTAGTTATATCGGAGAGTAGGAATTCTTTTTACTCCTCAGCCCCTTCGTCGCTCTGGTAAGGAATCTTTATGTAGGTGTTTTGAATTACTCCTCTTCCCCTTCAAATTTTTCTTTAGGATCACGCAGTTGGTTTTTCGATCGTTGGTTCTTAGCTCTTTTCATCCGGTGCATTTCTCGTCAAGTTGACTCGACCCTCTTCATCGTTGAGTTCAATCCTCAGTTGTTTTCTTTCCCACCCGCCCACCCCTTCTTCTTCTCGGAGCCGGAGTCCGTAATCGAGTATCCATCATACTCGTGCGAAGTCTTTGCCTTCTGTCCTCAATGATTTCAACCGCTGTTTTCTCTTCAAGATATTCGTCGATTTCCCCTTCCAAGTTGCATTTGTTTTCCCGCCCTCCCACCCCTCTTCTTCCCGGAGCCTGAGTCACTTTCGACCATCTATCTCATTTGTGCGGAACCTCTTCAGTCTTCCCTCAATCATTTCAACCGGTGAATTCTCGTCTTGTTCGTCATTCTTCATCCCTTTCTTTTTTCGGTGGATTCAATTCAAGTTTTTCGGGTTGATCACATTCTTTTCTAGGATCTAGTGTTCTCCTTGCTCGTTCGTCTCTCTCCAGTTTATCATTCCGGAGTTCGGAAGACATCTCAGGAGATTCGTCTGTGTTCGAATTAATTCGAGGTTGTCACCTCATTCAAATAATTCAATTGTCCCGGTGCATCATCTATCTGCTCAACAAACCTTTCCAACGGTGTTATCTCTTCAGTGGGCCCTAACCCACAGGTCTTTTTTCCAGGATCTTACCTGACTCTTCTAATTTCCCCGGAGTTATTCTCAATTCTTTCAGAGCTTGACATAATAATGGATTCCATCAGTCAGATGCCTTTCAAGATTGATTTCAAATCATTTCATTGTTGGCTCAACTTCTTTGCTTTCCATTCTCCCGGAGTATCTCAGTAATTTTGGTAGTGTTTCTCATTGTCATTTGAAGACCGAAGAAGAGTTTCTCTAAATCTTGTCCGTTCTCTCGAAGATTCATGGTTCTAGCTTCATGTTATCAGTCTCGAATTATTCTATTTGTCAGATATTCCTTTCTCAACCATCCGGAGTTTGTCAGGAGTTGTTTTCCCATTTCTTTTCACCGGAGGCCATCGTTTCAGAAGAATTCTTCGTCCTCTAATTATCCCGGTGCTTCGTTCAAGTGTTCTTTAATCAGCTCATGATCTCTTTGTTCTTCTGCATCTAAATCCCCTCAAGCATATTTGTTCTTCTAATTCTTCCCGGTGATTAAGTCTCTTTCATCAGTCATTTTCGAATTCTTACGGTGGTTCATCAAAGATTCTTTTTCTTTGATTATCATTTTAATTCATTCGTTCTTTTCAATCCTACCAGTGGTTCATGAAGACTCTCTCAAGTGTTGCACTATATCCCCCCTCAATCCTTTTCCAATGAGAATAAGTAATGTGCAAAAATCCATTGTTTGTCATCAATTTAATTTGATGAAGGATAAGCATACAATATATCTTATTCTTATTTCATCCAAGTGAGTAATCCCTTCCTTCAGAGTTTGTTCATGAGGAATAAATTCTAGTTCCATGTGTTTTCATCTTTTCTTTTCCGGAGTTCAATTTCCTAGGACATTTCGTCGGAACCTCCATCTAAATCATCACAAGGCTCATCTTATTCTTTTCCTTCATTCTATCTCATCATCCTTTTGTCACCGGAGCTCTTCATGGTGATTCTTCATGATTTAATTCATTCTTCAAGAGTTCATCAAGATTCTTGTTGGCGGAGTTCAAGTATCTTTTCTTCTCGCATCTTGAAGTGTAATTAATTCTCCGTATTCTTTTGAAGTGGAGTTTTACATTTCTTCGTTCTTCTAAGCTATCCAATCATCTCCGTTTGCGGCTGGTTATCACTTCATAATTTCTGAGATGTTATCCATAAGTCCACGACAAGCTTATTCTTTTCGTTGTTGAATTGTCTCAACAACTCCATTCAATCTTTTCTTCTAAGTTTGCTTTCTATTTCATTCATGGCACAAGTTGTCATTTTCTTCTCCGTTCTTTTCATTCAACTCTTTTAATTCTTTCCGGAGGTTTTGTGTCATGTCTTCATCAATTATCATTCCATCCTCTCAAGCTCGTGTTCTATTCCTCTATGTTTTAGCCGGAGTGCTGCCTAAATCCTTTCAGTATTATTCGTTTCTTATCTCGTTCTAACCGGAGTGGTTTCATAGTCTATCTGATTCCGTGAGCTTTCGATTCTCGTCATTCTCGTCGTTCCACTCTTCTTCTCGAGTGCTCTCGATTCTTTGCTTCTTCTCTTGAGCTCTTGTTTCACCTCATCCCCTTTCCCTTCCGTCTCGGTCCTAAGATCTCGGGACGAGATCTCTTGTTAGTGGAGGAGTGTTGTAACGCCCCGGATTCGATGCGCCAGGTGTCTGCCAGTTATTCGCCATCGTTGTCATGTCATTTTCTTGCGTGTTGCATTTTTTTATGTCATCACGTGCATTTCATTTTGCATACATGTTCGTTTCTTGCATCCGAGCATTTTCCCCGTTGTCCGTTTTGCAATCCGACGCTCCTATGCTCTCCGGCGTCCCCCTTTTATCTCTCATTGTGAGCGGGTGTTAAACGTTCTCAGAATGGACCGAGCCTTGCCAAGCGGCCTTGGTATAGCACCGGTAGACCGCCTGTCAAGTTTCGTGCCATTTGGAGGTCGTTTGGTACTCCAACGGTTAACCGGGTAACCGTAAAAGCCTCCTTCTCTTTGCAGCCCAACACCCCTTCCAAAGTGGACCAAAACCCATCTAACTCCCCCCCATGCTCTCGAGTCGTTCGATCACGATCGCGTGGCCGAAAACCGCTCCTCATTTGGACTCTCCTAGCTCCCAGAAACTATATATAGGCCACCTCCCCCGAAATTCACGGATGATTCCACCCCTAACCCTAGCAAAACTCCTCCCCGCGCCGCCGGACGCGTTCGCGTCGCGCCGGACATGTCCATCCCCGCAGCCACGTCGCTCCGGCCAATGAGAGGCCGCCACGTCACCCCGCCGCCACTCTCCCCCAATCCCGCGCCACCACCTCACCCTCTCTCTCTCCACCCCGCCGCCGGCCCGCGCGGCCCGCTGCAGGCCCGCGGGGCCCGGTCGCCGCCGCCGCCCAGCCCGTGCGGCCGCCGCCCGCGCCCGCTCGCGGGTGCTCCCGCTGCCCGACTCGCCTCCTCGCCGCCTCCGGCCCGCGCCTGGCCGCGGCCGCCGCCGCCGGCCCCGCCCCGGTGCCCCTCTGCCGCCTCCGCCGCCCTTCCCCGCGGTCCCCGCCTCCGGCCGCCGCCACCGCGGGCGCGCCGCCCCGCGCCATCGCCGGAGCCGCCTCCTCCTCTTACCGCCCCACCTCCCGTTTGCCGGCAACGCCTCGCCGCCCGCGTCCCTCGCCGTCCGGACCAGCCGATCGCCGGATCCCACGCCTGCTCCGCCATCCCCGCCTCGCCGCCGTCCTCCTCCGTCGTCGCCGGAGCTCGCCGGAGTGCAAGCCGGCCGGATCCTCCCCGCTTGGATCAGATCCACCAGGAGGTGAACCAAACGCGCAAGCCCCGTCCCGGATCTCGTCATCCCCCACCGTCCCGTCCGGGTTGACTTTTCGGAGGTGATAATTCGACCAAGTCCCAGATCTATGTAATTTTCATGCCATGTTCATCGCATTGTATCTCTTCATACGTAGCTCCGTTTCGTGCGTGTAATATGTCAAATTGTTCGCCTCAACGAGTACATCATTTCATTCCATTGCATCATATTCATTTGATGTCATCTAGATGCCTGAATCATCGTTGTAAGAGTGCTTCATGATGTTTTCTGCTGTCTGTTAACAGAACGACCTCTTTTGTCATTTTTGCCATGATTGATGTGTGCATCCTATGAGGTTGATGTCTACATGTGTTTTGATGTATGCCATGTCTTCTTTATAGTGGTGTATGCCATGTATTTTTTTGATCAATGTGGTGACTAGCACAAGCATGCAAACTAGGCATCGTGATGTTGCTGATTTTAGTCCCTGTTCTGCTGTTATTTTGATGCCATGTAAACATGTTGCTACAGAGAGATCCATGCATATTTTGAGATACTTCAGTAAGGATGTTTTGAATATATGGTTATTGTCTATCCATTCATGCCCCTGTTTGTAATTATGGAGTAGTCTAGCATGTCATTTTCGTGCCCTACTTTTGCTTCAAAATGTTTCCTGGCAGATTGTTTACATGCTATTCAATTTTGCCAAGGTTGTTGTAGTTGATCCTTGCATGCTATAGACTTGTTCTTGCCTTGGTTTGTTTCATAAACATGCCTTCTTACTGTTGGTTGCCTTGCCATGCCATGTAGTGCTCTGTGGTGAGTGGTACAAGCTCATCTACATGCCTCCATAATTCTGTTTCTGCCATGTATGAATCTGTAATATAACTTGCCATGTTTACATGGGTGCCATCATATTTTCAGATCCTTTTTGGCTTATGGTCAGTAAGGGACTTTTGATCTATGCATTTAGTAGGTTCATGCCATGCCTTTGTTTGCCATGATAAGTTCCTGTAACATGTTGTTTGATAGCTCTAAACATTGCAACCTGATGTTATTTTCAGCAAAGTCTGAACTGTTATTACTTGCAATCTTTCCATGTGTGTTTGAGCATGTTCTAGTGATTTCTGGAGATAGTTCAGTGTTCATGTTTTGTTGTGCTTTACCTGTACATCATGTCCATGCCTTTTGTTCTCATGTTGTGGTGCTGTAGAATGTTGTTTTGATGCTTGCAATATGCCTAGTTGCTGTTTTGGACAGATTGTTGCTATAACTTGTTTAGTGTGTGTGTGTTGAACCGTTGCTCCGTTTTGAGTGTGCTCTATATGAAACTTGCTTAGAATTGCATGTAGTTTCATATTATAATGTTGCATCCTTGTTTTGAGGTGTTTTCTTGATGTTTGGGTGCATTTTGCATCAATGCCATGTTTAACTTGTTTTGCTCATATCTTCTAGGCCGTAGCTCCGAACTAAATGAACTTTATATGTAACTTGACTAGAATCTCGTGTAGATCATCTTGGTGCATCTTAACTTGATGCTTAACAACTTGAACATAAGGTTTGTTCAGATCTGGACCAATTTCGAAGTTGCATATGAGGACTTACCGGAATTGTTATATGTTGTTCCCGGCCTCATTGAAACTTGCCTTGATGTGTTGCTCTTGTTTGCATCATCTCTTGCCATGAGTAGCCTCATCTAGATTGGTCATGCATCATGCTTGGTTGTGCATCATGTCTTGTCTATGTGTGGTGTATTTACCGTGTTGTGTGCTTCTTCTCGATAGTTCCTGTTTCGTTGCGATCGTGAGGATTCGTTCGTCTACGCTTGGTTCGGCTTCATCCGTTCATCTTATTCATGGACTCGTTCTTCTTACTTGCGGGATTTCAGGCAAGATGACCGCTACCGTGGATCTCACTACTATCATTGCTATGCTAGTTGCTTCGTTCTATCGCTTTGCTGCATTACCTATCTTTTGCTCATCAAGCCTCCCATATTGCCATGAACCTCTAACCTTTGACACCTTTCCTATGCAAACCGTTGCTTGGCTATGTTACCGCTTTTGCGCATCCCCTCTTATAGCGTTGCTAGTTGCAGGTGAAGTTGAAGATTGCTCCATGGTGGACAGGATTTTGGTTGGGATATCACAATATCTCTTATATTATTAATGCATCTATATACTTGGTAAAGGGTGGAAGACTAGGCCTTTTGCCTGGTGTTTTGTTCCACTCTTGCCACCCTAGTTTCCGTTATACTGGTGTTATGTTCCTGGATTTTGCGTTCCTTACGCGGTCGGGTGATTTATGGGACCCCCTCGACAGTTCGCTTTGAATAAAACTCCTCCAGCAAGGCCCAACCTTGGTTTTACCATTTGCCTCACCACCACCTATACCTTTCCCTTGCGTCGGCCAACCCGAGGGTAATCTTTATTTTAGCCCCCCCGGGCCAGTGCTTGTCTAAGTGTTGGTCCGAATTGAGCTGCCTGCGGGGCCACCTCGGGGCAACTTGAGGGTTGGTTTTACTCGTAGCTAGTCTCATCCGGTGTTGCCCTGAGAACGAGATATGTGCAGCTCCTATCGGGATTGTTGGTGCATTGGGCGGCTTTGCTGGTCTTGTTTTACCATTGTTGAAATGTCTTGTAAACCGGGATTCCGAGTCTGATCGGGTCTTCCTGGGAGAAGAAATATCCTTCGTTGATCGCGAGAGGTTATCATGGGCTAAGTTGGGACACCCCTGCAGGGTATAAACTTTCGAAAGCCGTGCCTGCGGTTATAGGCAGATGGGAATTTGTTAATGTCCGGTTGTAGATAACTTGACACCAGATCCGAATTAAAACGCATCAACCGTGTGTGTAGCCGTGATGGTCTCTTTTCGGCGGAGTCCGGGAAGTGAACACGGTTTCTGGGTTATGTTTGACGTAAGTAGGAGTTCAGGATCACTTCTTGATCATTACTAGTTGACGACCGTTCCACTTGCTCTCTTCTCGCTCTTATTTGCGTATGTTAGCCACCATATATGCTTAGTCGCTGCTGCAGCCTCACCACTTTACCCCTTCCTTTCCCTTTAAGCTTTGCTAGTCTTGATACCCATGGTAATGGGATTGCTGAGTCCTCGTGGCTCACAGATTACTACAACAACAGTTGCAGGTACAGGTTATGCAATGATCATGACGCGAGAGCGATGCTTGCTTGCATTGAGTTCTTCTTCTGCTTCTTCTTCGATCAGGGGATAGGTTCCAGGTCGGCAGCCTGGGCTAGCAGGGTGGATGTCGTTTGAGTTTCTGTTTGTGTTTCATCCGTAGTCGGATGTTGCTCTTATGTATTGTGATGTTGTATTCATGTGGCATTGTATGCCTCTTGTATGTATCCCCATCTATTATGTAATGTTGATGTAATGATATCCACCTTGCAAAAGCGTTTCAATATGCGGGTCTATCCTTGGTGGGACCTTCGAGTTCCTTTTGGATAGTGTCGCATATTGGGCGTGACACCGGAGGCCCAACCCGAATTGCTATTTTTTTTGCCTATTTCAGTGTTTCGTAGAAAAGGAATATAAAACAGAGTCCAAACAGAATGAAACCTTCTGGAGCGATCTTTTTGGAACAAATGCAATCCAGGAGACTTGAAGTGGATGTCAAGAAGTAGCCGAGGCGACCATGAGGCAGGAGGGCGCGCCCCCACCCTCGTGGGCCCCTCGTGGCTCCCCTGACCTACCTCCTTCGCCTATATATACCTCCATACCCTGAAAACATCCAGGAGCACCACGAAAAACTATTTCCACTGCCGCATCCTTCTGTATCCGTGAGATCCCATCTTGGAGCCTTCGCCGGCGCTCCGCCAGAGGGGGAATCGACCACAAAGGGCTTCTACATCAACACGATAGCCTCTCCGATGAGTTGTGAGTAGTTTACCACAGACCTTCGGGTCCATAGTTATTAGCTAGATGGCTTCTTCTCTCTCTTTGAATCTCAATACAAAGTTCTCTTCGATCTTCTTGGAGATCTATTTGATGTAACTCTTTTTGCGGTGTGTTTGTCGAGATCCGATGAATTGTGGGTTTATGATCAAGTTTATCTATGAGAAATATTTGAATCTCCTCTGAATTCTTTTATGTATGATTGGTTATCTTTGCACGTCTCTTCGAATTATCGGTTTGGTTTGGCCTACTAGATTGATCTTTCTTGCAATGGGAGAAGTGCTTAGCTTTGGGTTCAATCTTACGGTGTCCTTTCCCAGTGACAGCAGGGGCAGCAAGGCAAGTATTGTATTGCTGCCATCGAGGATAAAAATATGGGGTTTATATCATATTGCTTGAGTTTATCCCTCTACATCATGTCATCTTGCTTAATGTGTTACTCTATTCTTATGAACTTAATACTCTAGATGCAGGCAGGAGTCGGTCGATGTGTGGAGTAATAGTAGTAGATGTAGAATTGTTTCGGTCTACTTGTCGTGGACGTGATGCCTATATACATGATCATGCCTAGATATTCTCATAACCATGCACTTTTCTATCAATTGCTTGAAAGTAATTTGTTCACCCACCGTAATACTTATGCTATCTTGAGAGAAGCCACTAGTGAAACCTATGGCCCCTGGGTCTATCTTTTATCATATAAGTTTCCGATCTACTTTTATTTGCATCTTTACTTTCCAATCTATATCATAAAATACGAAAAATATTTATCTTATCTTATTATCTCTATAGATCTCACTTTCGCAAGTTACCGTGAAGGGATTGACAACCCCTTTATCGCGTTGGTTGCGAGGTTCTTGTTCGTTTGTGTAGGTACGAGGGACTTGTGAGGATCCTCCTACTGGATTGATACCTTGGTTCTCAAAAACTGAGGGAAATACTTACGCTACTTTGCTGCGCCACCCTTTCCTCTTCAAGGGAAAACCAACGCATTTCTCAAGAGGTAGCAAGAAGGATTTCTGGCGCCGTTGCCGGGGAGGTCTTCGCTCAAGTCAAGACATACCAAGTACCCATCACAAACTCATCTCCCTCGCATTATATTATTTTCCATTTGCCTCTCGTTTTCCTCTCCTCCACTTCACCCTTGCCGTTTTATTCGCCCTCTATTTTCCATCCGCCTCTCTTTTTCGCTTGCCTCTTGTGTGCTTGTGTGTTGGATTGTTTGTCACAATGGATCAAGATAATACTAAATTGTATGACTTTTCCAATACCAATAATAATGATTTCCTTAGCACTTCGATTGCTCCTCTTAATGATGGTGAATCTTGTGAAATCAATGCTGCTTTGTTGAATCTTGTTATGAAAGATCAATTCTTCGGCCTTCCTAGTGAAGATGTCGCTACTCATCTAAACAACTTTGTTGATTTGAGTGATATGCAAAAGAAGAAAGACATGGATAATGATATTGTTAAATTGAAGCTATTTTCGTTTTTGCTTAGAGATCATGCTAAAACTTGGTTTTCGTCTTTGCCTAAAAATAGTATTGATTCATGGAATGAGTGCAAAGATGCTTTTATCTCTAAGTATTTTCCTCCCGCTAAGATAATCTCTCTTAGAAACGATATTATGAATTTTAAGCAACTAGATCATGAGCATGTTGCACAATCTTGGGAGAGGATGAAATTAATGATTCGCAATTGCCCTACACATGGTTTGAATTTTTGGATGATCATACAAAAAATTTATGCCGTATTTAATTTTGCTTCTAGAAATCTTTTAGATTTGGCCACGGGAGGCACTTTTATGGAAATAACCTTAGGAGAAGCTACTAAACTTCTAGATAATACTATGGTTAATTATTCTCAATGGTACACCGAAAGATCTACTAGTATAAAA
The DNA here is from genome assembly GCF_018294505.1 of Triticum aestivum. NCBI lineage: Eukaryota > Viridiplantae > Streptophyta > Magnoliopsida > Poales > Poaceae > Triticum > Triticum aestivum. The sequence goes on from NC_057795.1 coordinate 246,906,772, forward strand.
GTTCATCCGATAGAAGAGATTAATGTTTTGAGTGGAAAGATGGATGAACTTATGAAATTGTTTGCTACTAAGAGTGCTCCTATTGATATGCCTCTGTCTACTTTGATTGTAAATAATAATGAATCTATGGATGTGAATTTTGTTGGTAGGAATAATTTTGGTAACAACGCGTATAGAGGAAACTTTAATCCTAGGCCGTTTCCTAGTAATTACTCTAATAATTATGGTAATTCCTACAACAATTCTTATGCAAATTTTAATAAGACGCCCTCTGATTTTGAGAATAGAGTTAAAGAATTTATGATCTCTCAAAAGAATTTCAATGCTTTGCTTGAAGAAAAATTGCTTAAAGTTGATGAATTGGCTAGGAACATGGATATAATTTCTCTTGATGTTGATTCTTTTAAACTTAGATCTATCCCACCTAAGCATGATATCAATGAGTCTCTCAAAGCCATGAGAATTTCCATTGATGAGTGCAAATAAAGAACCGCTAGAATGCGTGCTAAGAAAGATTGCTTTGTAAAAGCGTGTTCTTCTAGTTTCCATGAAAATAATGATGAAGATCTAAAAGTTATTGATGTGCCTACTATTAAGTCTTTGTTTTGCAATATGAATATTGATAATGATGGGACTGGAGATGAGTCAACTTTAGTTAAAAGGCGTCCCAATGATTCGGAGTTTTTAGATCTTGATGCTAAATTTGGTAAAAGTGGGATTGGAGAGGTCAAAACTTTACTTAGCAATGAACCCACTATTTTGGATTACAAGGAATTTAATTATGATAATTTTTCTTTAGTAGATTGTATTTCCTTGTTGCAATCCGTGTTGAATTCTCCTCATGCTTATAGTCAAAATAAAGCTTTTACCAAACATATCGTTGATGCTTTGATGCAATCTTATGAGGAAAAACTTGAATTGGAAGTTTTTATTCCTAGAAACTTTATGATGAGTGGGAACCTACAATTAAAATTAAAATTAAAGATCATGAATGTTATGCTTTGTGTGATTTGGGTGCTAGTGTTTCCACGATTCCAAAAACTTTATGTGATGTGCTAGGTTTCCGTGATTTTGATGATTGCTCTTTAAACTTGCACCTTGCGGATTCCACTATTAAGAAACCTATGGGAAGGATTAGTGATGTTCTTATTGTTGCAAATAGGAATTATGTGCCCGTAGATTTTATTTTTCTTGATATAGATTGCAATCTTTCATGTCCTATTATTCTTGGTAGACCTTTCCTTAAAATGATTTGTGCAATTATTGATACGAAGGAAGGAAATATTAGATTCCAATTTCCATTAAGGAAAGGCCTGGAACACTTTCCTGGAAATAAGATCAAATTACCTTATGAATCTATTATGCAAGCTACTTATGAATTGAATACCAAAGATAGCAATACTTAGATCTATCCTCGCTTTTATGCCTAGCTAGGGGCGTTAAACGATAGCGCTTGTTGGGAGGCAACCCAATTTTATTTTTGTTCCTTGATTTTTGCTTCTGTTTAGTAATAAATAATTCATCTAGCCTCTGTTTAGATGTGGTTTTATGTTTTAATTAGTGTTTGTGCCAAGTAGAACCTATAGGATCATCTTGGGTGATAGTTAATTTGATTCTCCTGAAAAAACAGAGACTTTTGCACACACGAGAATAATTTTAATAAATCACAGAAACGTGATTTTCAGTTGATTATTTTTGAAGTAGATTAATAGGTAAATTGCCTAGGACTTCCTATTTTGGTATGATTTTAGAGTTTCATAAGTATTCGAAAGTTACAGATTGCTACATACTGTTCTGTTTTTGACAAATTCTGTTTTTCGTGTGTTGTTTGCTTATTTTGATGAATCTATGGCTAGTATCGGGGGGTATGAACCATAGAGAAATTCGAATACAGTATGTTTAACACCAATATAAATAAATAATGAGTTCATTACAGTACCTTAAGTGGTGATTTTTCTTTCTTGCACTAACGGAGCTCATGCGATTTCCTGTTGAGTTTTGTGTTGTGAAGTTTTCAAGTTTTGGGTGAAGATTTGATGGACTATGGAATAAGGAGTGACAGGAGCCTAAGCTTGGGGATGCCCATGGCACCCCAAGATAATCCAAGGACAACCAAAAGCCTAAGCTTGGGGATCCCCGGAAGGCATCCGCTCTTTCGTCTTCGTCTATCAGTAACTTTACTTGGAGCTATATTTTTATTCATCATATGATATGTGTTTTGCTTGGAGCGTCTTGTATGATATGAGTCTTTGCTTTTTAGTTTAACACAATCATCCTTGCTGTACACACCTTTTGGAAGAGACACACATGATTTGGAATTTATTAGAATACTATATGTGCTTCACTTATATCTTTTGAGCTAGATAGTTTTTGCTCTAGTGCTTCACTTATACTTTTTAGAGCACGACGGTGGTTTTATTTTGTAGAAATTATTGATATATCATGCTTCGCTTATATTATTTTGAGAGTCTTTTAGAACAGCATGGCATTTGCTATGGTTATAAAATTGGTCCTAGAATGATGGGCATCCAAGTTGGGTATAATAAAAACTATCATAGGAAGTGAATTAGATGCTATGATCAATTTGATACTTGATAATTGTTTTGAGATATAAAGGTGGTAATATTAGAGTCATGCTAGTTGGGTAATTATGAAATTGAGGAATACTTGTGTTGAAGTTGGCAAGTCCCATAGCATGCACGTATGGTAAAAGTTGTGTAACAAATTTGTTGCATGGGGTGCTCTTTTGATTGCCTTCCTTATGTGTGGAGGTCGGGAGCGCGCGATGGTTAACTCCTACCAACCTCCCCCCTAGGAGCATGCATAGTAGTACTTTGCTTCGAGGGCTAATAAAACGTTTGCAATAAGTATATGAGTTCTTTATGACTAATGTGAGTCCATGGATTATACGCACTCTTACCTTTCCATCATTGCTAGCCTCTTCGGTACCGTGCATTGCCCTTTCTCACCTTGAGAGTTGGTGCAAATTTCGCCGGTGCATCCAAACCCCGTGATACGATACACTCTATCACACATAAACCTCCTTATATGTCTAGTGCATCCGTTGCATGGCAATCCCTACTCCACATGTTGACATCAATTGATGGGCATCTCCATAGCCCATTGATTAGCCTCCTCAATGTGAGACTTTCTCATTTTTTGTCTTCTCCATACAATCTCCATCATCATCTTCTATTCCCCCATAGTGCTATATCCATGGCTCACGCTCATGTATTGCGTGGGAGTTGAAAAAAGCTGAAGCGCATAGTATGAACCAATTGCTTGGCCGAAACCGGGGTTGTACATGATGGGAGTATTTTGTGTGATGAAAATGAAACATAGCCTAACAATATGATTTTGTAGGGATGAACTTTCTTTAGCCATATTATTTTGAGAAGACATGATTGCTTTGTTAGTATGCTTGAAGTATTACTATTTCTTATGTCAATATGAACTTTTATTTTGAATCATTTGGATCTGAACATTCATGCCACAATAGAGAAAATTACATTGAGAAATATGTTAGGTAGCATTCCACATCAAAAATTCTGTTTTTATCATTTACCTACTCGAGGACGAGCAGGAATTAAGCTTGGGGATGCTTGATACGTCTCCAACGTATCTATAATTTTTGATTGTTCCATGCTATTATATTACCCGTTTTGGATGTTTATGGGCTTTACTTTACACTTTTATATCATTTTTGGGACTAACCTACTAACCGGAGGCCCAGCCCGAATTGCTGTTTTTTTTCCTATTTCAGTGTTTCGCAGAAACGGAATATCAAACGGAGTCCAAACGGAATGAAACCTTCGGGAGCAATCTTCTTGGAACAAACGCAATCCAGGAGACTTGGAGTAAACGCCAAGAAGCAGCTGAGGCGGCCACGAGGCAGGAGGGCGCGCCCTAGGGGGGTGGGCACGCCCCCCACCCTCATGGGCCGCTCATGGCTCCCCTGACCTACCTCCTTCGCCTATATATACCTCCATACCCTGAAAACATCCAGGAGCACCACGAAAAACAATTTCCACCGCCACAACCTTTTGTATCCGTGAGATCCCAACTTGGAGCCTTCGCCAGTGCTCCGCCGAAGGGGGAATCGACCATGGAGGGCTTCTACATCAACACCATAGCCTCTCCGATGAGTTATGAGTAGTTTACCACAGACCTTCGGGTCCATAGTTATTAGCTAGATGTCTTCTTCTCTCTCTTTGAATCTCAATACAAAGTTCTCGATCTTCTTGGAGATCTATTTGACGTAACTCTTTTTGCGGTGTGTTTGTCGAGATTCGATGAATTGTGGGTTTATGATCAAGTTTATCTATGAGAAATATTTGAATCTCCTCTGAATTCTTTTATGTATGATTGGTTATCTTTGCAAGTCTCTTCGAATTATCAGTTTGGTTTGGCCTACTAGATTGATCTTTCTTGCAATGGGAGAAGTGCTTAGCTTTGGGTTCAATCTTACGGTGTCCTTTCCTAGTGACAGCAGGGGAAGCAAGGCACGTATTGTATTGTTTCCATCGAGGATAAAAAGATGGGGTTTATATCATATTGCTTGAGTTTATCCCTCTACATCATGTCATCTTGCTTAATGCATTACTCTGTTCTTATGCACTTAATACTCTAGATGCAGGCAGGAGTCGGTCGATGTGTGGAGTATTAGTAGTAGATGCAGGCAGGAGTCGGTCTACTTGTCGCGGACGTGATGCCTATATACATGATCATGCCTAGATATTCTCATAACTATGCACTTTTCTATCAATTGCTCGACAGTAATTTGTTCACCCACCGTAATACTTATGCTATCTTGAGAGAAGCCACTAGTGAAACGTATGGCCCCCGGGTCTATCTTTTATCATATAAGTTTCCGATCTACTTTTATTTGCATCTTTAATTTCCAATCTATATCATAAAAATATGAAAAATATTTATCTTATCTTATTATCTCTATCAGATCTCACTTTCGTAAGTTACTGTGAAGGGATTGACAACCCCTTTTCGCGTTGGTTGTGGGGTTCTTGTTTGTTTGTGTAGGTATGAGGGACTTGTGAGGAGCCTCCTACTGGATTGATACCTTGGTTCTCAAAAACCAAGGGAAATACTTACGCTACTTTGCTGCATCACCCTTTCCTCTTCGAGGGAAAACCAACGCAGTGCTCAAGAGGTAGGAGACGCCACCCCACTGTCGTCCGTTGTCTTTGCCGTCTGCTGGCCTCAGATGGCGGACGGCACAATCCTTTGTCGTCCCTTTCTAGGAAGCGGACGGCAAAGAAGGCCTTTGCTGGCACCTATTCAGACGGACAGTTTGCCGTCTGCTGGCAGACGGCAAAGAAGTTTGCCGTCCATGATCTATGCCTTTGCTGTCTGCTATGGCGGACGACAAAGAAGCTGATTCCAGTAGTGTGAGTTTTGGGGAGACTATCATTTGAAGCACAAGAGCAAGGAGTTCATCATCAACACACAATCTATTACCTTTTGGAGAGTGGTGTCTCCTAGATTGGTTAGGTGTCACTTGGGAGCCTCCATCAAGATCGTGTAGTTGAACCAAGGAGTTTGTAAGGGCAAGGAGATCGCCTACTTTGTGAAGATATACCCAAGTGAGGCAAGTCCTTCGTGGGCGATGGCCATGGTGGGATAGACAAGGTTGCTTCTTCATGGACCCTTCGTGGGTGGAGCCCTTCATGGACTCGCGCAACTGTTACCCTTCATGGGTTGAAGTCCCCACCAACGTGGATGTACGGTAGCACCACCTATCGGAACCACGCCAAAAATCTCCGTGTCTCCAATTGCGTTTGCACACTCCAATCCCATCCCTTTTCTTTCTTGCAAGTGGCATGCTTTACTTTCTGTTGCTCATATATTCTTGCCATGCTTGCTTGAATTGTATTGTGAATGTTTGAAATTGTGCTAATTTCCAGCCTCAACTTGAAAAACTTAAAAAATGCTACCTTTACTTGTTGAGGGTCTAATCACCCCCCTCTAGATACCTCTTCTCGATCCTTTCAATTGGTATCAGAGCATTGTTCTCCATTGCTTTAGTTTAATCACCATTGGAGGAAGATGGATGAGTCTATGCTGGGGAGTCTTAGACATAGAGGGAATATACTTGATGGAGAGTTCTTTCATGAATGGAAAAATGAGATGCTTGAGATTTTCAATGAATATCACTTGAACAAGTACATTACTAGCCCTTGTGCGTCCCTTGTCGATCCTTTGCATCATACCCCTGATGAGTCCATTGACATGATTCGCAATCTTAGAATTGTCAATCTTATTACTAGAGGTTTGCCTAGAAATTTGATAGTTTGCTTGCCTGCTCTTGATTGTGCCTACACCATGTGGAAATTTCTTGAGGAACGATTTCCAAACTATTCCTTGCCAAATCTAGATGTGATTCTTCATAAGTCAATTGCCTTAAGTAAGATGAATTACAATGATCCTAAGTTTGGCGATTGTCTATTTGAGCTTCGTGACCTTATGCGTGCCAAAGGAGATGTTGGAATCATTAGCAACATCATTTCCGAAGTCATTAGAATTCATAAAGGTGAATGTCGGTGTCAAAACCGGTGGATCTCGGGTAGAGGGTCCCAATCTGTGCATCAAGGCTGATGGTAACAGGAAGCAAGGGACACAGATGTTTACCCAGGTTCGGGCCCTCTCGATGGAGGTAAAACCCTACTTCCTGCTTGATTAATATTGATGATATGGGTAGTACAAGAGTAGATCTACCACAAGATCGTAGAGGCTAAACCCTAGGAGCTAGCCCATGATGGTATGATTGTAATTGTGATCGGCCTTCTAAGGACCAACCTCTCCGTTTTATATAGACACCGGAGAGGGCTAGGGTTTACATGGAGTCGGTTACCAGGAAGGAAACACAATATCCGGATCGCCAAGCTTGTCTTCTACGCAAAGGAGGTCCCATCCGGACATGGGCCGAAGTCTTGAGTCTTGTATCTTCACGCTTCAATAGTCCGGACGTTGTACACAGTCCGGCTGTCCGGATACCCCCTAATCTAGGACTCCCTCAGTAGCCCCTGAACCAGGCTTCAATGACGATGAGTCCTGCGCGAAGTATTGTCTTCGGCATTGCAAGGCGGGTTCCTTCTCTGAGTACTCCAAAGTGGTTATCGAACACGTAGATCGTGTCCAGATCTGCAAGATGATCTTCACATAGTATAAATCTGATCCGCTGGCAACCTTCGTGCGTCGTGCCCTTGCGTCGTGGCCTGGTCCAATGCGAACTGGCGTTTCTTACCCTACCTCGACTCGTGTTACGAGGCAGTTTTATTGGCACTCCCCGTCGATGCAGAGATCGTGCTCCTCTTATTACGGGATTTTCCATAAATACAGGCGTGCGTGACCCCACGACGACCATTGGTATAACTCCGTGTGTTTTTAGATAAGCCTCAAACGGTCACACCGAGGACTCTTGATATTCACCTTCTTTATAAAGGGGTCGAGTCCTACACCTCTTTTTCACCTTCCTCGCGCCTTCTCGCACCTCGAGTTCTAACACCCAAAACCTAAGCTCCAACACCCCAGATCCTCCAATATGTCTGGATCCGACCCTCAAGGCTGGTGGGTGGCCTCCTCGATTCAAAAGGAAGACATTGCGAAGCTCAGGGAGGTCGGATACCTGACCGCCGATATCCAGCACATGCTTCCTGCTCCAGGGCAAGTCATCCCCACACCGGAGCCCAATGAGTGCGTTGTTTTCGTCCCACACTTCCTCTGCGGTTTGGGCTTCATCCTCGATCCCTTTGTGAGGGGGCTCATGTTCTACTATGGGTTGGATTTTCATGATCTGGCTCCCGACGCTATCCTCCATATCTCATCGTTTATTATCGTGTGCGAGGCTTTTCTCCACGTCACACCACACTTCGGCTTATGTCTCAAGACCTTCAATGTGAAGCCGAAGATGATTGAGGGGCGACATGTGGAGTGCGGAGGTGCCGTAATAAGTAGGAACGCCGATGCCCCATGGCCAGAGGGTTCTTTCCCAGAAGTATCTGATGTATGGCAGCGGAGGTGGTTTTATGTTACGGCCCCCAGGGGCACAAAGTGGGTAGCCGCCCCCGAGTTCCACTCGGGCCCTCCTTCACAGTTGGTGTCTTGGACGGATGTAGGACGGAATTGGGGGCCCGCTGGTGATGTACCAGTACTGCAGAATCGCATTTGGGAGCTTCTTGAGAGGGACATTAACCTTGTTAGCATAATGCAAGTGATTTTAATCCGACAGATGTTGCCGTGCCAACGCCGGCCTCTCCGGATGTGGGAGTTCAATCCGGAGGGTCCGCGGACTGTCAAGCACTTCTTCGGCTTGAAGCTCGAAGAGATGTGCAAATTATTCTTCGGACGGAAAGTAGAGTGTCCGGACACCACCGAGGATGCGGGCCTAAGCTGCAATCGCCTAGATACCCAAGTAAGTAGCCTTGATACCGGACACCTTGTTTTGAACTTGTCATAATTGTTTATTCTGACAATCATCCGTGGCCAAGAATGGCTCAACAAGGCGGAGAGAATCAGGTGTCCGGCGCCACTTCCCGAAGGCTCGCCTGGTCCCACCATGGCCAAGATGCTTGGCCGGGTACTCAGCAGAATGCCCTCAGGGAAGGACGAGGGGAAGAACAAAGAAACCGAACTCCACATGCTACGCATCCGAACAGGGGGAATTGTTACCTCCCCTAAGGAGGATAGCCGGGAAAGGGAGGCTAAGGCCTCCTCCCCGCGCGGGAAAAAGAGGGCTGCCTCCGAAGACTTGGAGGCGGAGATGCCCAAACCAGGGAAAAAGGCATCCCCCGGGGGCCCTGCCCCGACGGGCACCCTCAGCGCGTCATGCCCACCAACGGGCCATCCCTCTACCGAGCTGTAAGTCAATCTACAATTTGAAGGTACCGTGTCTCCCCTAGATCAATAACCAAAGTTCGTATTTTGCAGTCCGGCTAGCAGCTCTTCTCGACAGAGTTCGTCTTCGGGGGATCTTCCTCCGGAGATGATGGAGAGCGAGACCCCACCCACCTCTCCGACTCATGAAGCAGGCGACACCGAGGTGTTGTCAAGGAGGAGTCTGGATCTGCCGAAACCGGAAGCCAATGCATCAGCCGCCCTGAGCCCGGAGCGTTTGGATCCCGCGAGAGGCAATGGGGAGGGTCCGGCACAATTTGATGTCCGGCTGGACGTACTGACGGGCCTACTGGAGCGAGCTGCGCTCTCGGAGGAGCACCGCTCATTAATGAGCACAGTGCTCAAGAAGATTTCATCCGCTACAAGCGGTTTGAATGAAGCATTCACAAGCCTGCTCAGAGGCTTTGAGGTATGTAATGAAGAATACACTTATTTCTTTGGCTATGAGGCACGCGCTAGGTGTGCTCCATATAGATAGTAGCCCCTGAGACTCTGGTTGCCCGCCCTAGGCGGCAAACGGGGGATCATAAACCAATGAATGTGTCGCAAAAATGTGTAGGTACCTGTGGGTCCGGCCGCCAGCCAGTCCGTTGAAGTTGCCGAACTAGCGAGGCAGATTGGATCGATTGATGCCGATATCACATGGTGAACGAGCGGCTGGACAAATCACAAGGTATGTGCTCTGCCTTCCTTTGTATAGAAAAATATGAAGGCAACAAGATATTAATGTAGTGCATTTGGACTGTAGATGGTGCTGCCGCCGTGGAGACCCTGAGGGCAGAACTTGCCCAGGCCAAGGAACAAGCTCGGATGAGCAATGCGGCTGCCCTAAAGGCGGTCGAGGAATTGAGAGTCGAACAAGCTGCTCATCGCCGAAGCGAGGAAAAGATAGCCGAAATGGCCTTAGAGTTGAAAAATGCCGCTAACCGGTATGAGCTCCTTAAAAAGGAGCATAAGGATAATTCGGCCGATCTGAACAAGGCACTTAATGCCACCAAGGAAATACGGACCGAGCTCAGGGGTGCACGGGAGGAGCTTCAACAGGCCAATAAAATCGCGGCTGGAGGCTCCTATTTGCTGCGGACAAAGTTTTTCGATCCGAAGTACGCTCCCCTAGATGGACGCTGGAGTCCTGCGGACTTGGTGCAACAATTCCTTGGGGCCGTGCCTCGGATCGATGCCATGAGGAGGTCGGCGTGTATAGAGGGTGCACGGATGGCTCTTGCCCGCGTTAAAGCCTATTGGACGGATATGGATGGCACCATTATAGCGTCCCAGGATCTGGTGGGGGGCCAATATCCGGCCGAGCACTACTTGGCACAAGTCACAGAGGGTGCCCGCCTAATAGAGGCGCAGTGCTCGAAGAATGTCTTGTTCGAATGATGAATTGAATCATTGTAAAAACGATGTTTATTTTGATTATAATGCTATATTTATATTGTTTGCCTGAAAATATGATTGTGTCCCTTGTGCGGCCGCTTATATATATGTATATATAAATATGTAATCCGAAATTTAGCAGTTGTTGGCTTCAGCCCCCATGCATACAATGCGGGGGTGTTCGCGAAAAATATGCTTAATCACACTTGATCCAACGTCTTGGTCCATTAAGGAGGTGATCGCACGTCGAACTAGGCAACCAGACTATATAGCTGTAACACTTTCGCTTAGCCATGGGAGTCTAAAGTTGGGGCTACTATATAGCCCCTGGTACCTTCGCATGCATCCAGATATGGGCGCGTATGTACATGACCAGGAAATGGTCCTTCATTAATGCGGAGGAATCCTAAAGATTCCTGTGAGTCTTCGAGTGGTTGATCAGTCTCTCGCTGTATCATGACAGTCAGTTTTTGGCTTTCTCTACTAAGGTGCTCATCCGGAATAACCAGAGCACAATCACAGTAGTCTCCTTTGGCCACCTTAGCCGATAATAACGGAACGTAAGGCGGCAAACCCAGGAGCCGGGCTAACCCAACATTTGACCAAAGACATGATTCAGAGCTGATGCATATAAGGCCAAACTCGTGATGCCGAACACTCCCGAAGGTATTCAGACTTTATAACAAACGATGGGCTCAAGAATGTCCATTCATTATAAACCCTGTTTTTCTAGGTACGTGCATTAATCTGTCGTGGCGAAATGCCAAAAACGGCAGTATCCTCTGTGGGTATGGAACCCATGGGATGGTTAAGCAACAAGAGGCAATAGAAAAGGTTTACACAGGGGCTTAATCTAAAAAGAAACATGTTAAACGGGCCCATGCTGCACGTCTGCGCCTTTGTCTCCGTTGTGCCGTGTCCTGAAAGGGTATCGCACGAACGTTGTCTGTGGAAAAAGAAAACTCATAGGAGAGTACAACGTAAGTATGCGATGGATAGTAAAAGTGTAAGATGTTGGCTTGCCCATAAGGTTGAGCCAAGAGTGGGGCTTTATTAAGTGTTTTATAGCCCCCGGTATCCGCTATGGGATTATATATACGGTGCCCTAGTTTGATTTTGGGCTACCGGACTTGTCTAACTGTGTCTGTGGTCTTAACGACCAGTCATGTTTATTTTTTGATATCGGAGGTCACTTATAGTCCGGCCGCTAGGGCCGTCTTGTGTTCCTCTGCGCGTGAAAAGCACTCGGTGATGACGCCACGTGGACCAGGCATCTTGAGTATAAGGTAGCCATAGAGCGGCAATGCATTGAAGCGGGCGAAGGCCGTTCTTCCAAGCAATGCGTGATAGTCGCTTTGGAAGGGTGCGATGATGAAGAGTAGTTCTTCGCTTCTGTAGTTGCCTGGAGAGCTGAATGTTACCTCCAGTATGACGGAGCCGCTGCTGTAGGCTTCAACGCCTGGTATCACCCCTTCAAAGGTGGTGTTGCTTTTATTTATTCTGGATGGGTCTATCCCCATCCTGCGGACAGTGTCCTCATATATTAGATTGAGACTGCTGCCGTCGTCCATGAGGACGTGGGTGAGATGGTATCCGTCAATTATTGGGTCGAGCACCAAGGCCTCTGATCCTTCGCGCCGAATACTAGTTCGGCCGTCCAAGCGGTCGAAGGTGATTGGATAAGACATCCAGTAGTTGGGTGTAGGTAAGATGGGCTCTATGTCGTGCGCGCCTCTATGCGTGCGTTCGTGCCTTCTCATGGATGTACGAGTCACGTGGATCATGTTCACTGTTTTAACATTTGGTGGGAATTTTTTCTGCCCTCCAGTGTTCGGCTGGCGAGGTTCATCCTTGTCTTCACTTGGTGTTTCCCTTCCCTTGTGTTCGGCATTTAATTTGCCGGCCTGCTTGAAGACCCAGCACTCTCTGTGCGTGTGGTTTGCAGGTTTGTCAGGGGTGCCATGAATTTGGCACAGTCTGTCTAGGACTCTATTCAGACCGGACGATCCTTCTTTGCTGCCTTTAGATGGCTTCTTTTGCTGATCAGGTTGAGAGCCCTTGAATCCAGCATTAACCGTTGTGTTATCCGGGCTCTCCTCCTTGTTTTGGCGTTTGTTTTTATTACGCTATGGCTTCTCATTGCCATCCCTTATTTCGGATGTGCTGGGGTCGCTCGTGCCTTTACGGGCTAGCCAGCTATCTTCACCCGCGCAAAAGCGGGTCATAAGGCTTGTTAGGGCTGCCATTGACCTTGGCTTTTCTTGGCCGAGGTGTCTGGCGAGCCACTCGTCGCGGATGCTGTGTTTGAATGCCGCTAAGGCTTCGGCGTCCGGACAGTCGACATTTTGATTCTTCTTAGTGAGGAATCTGTTCCAAAGCTTGCGGGTGGACTCTCCAGGCTGTTGGACTATGTGACTTAAATCATCAGCATCCGGAGGCCGGGCATAAGTCCCTTGAAAATTGGCCCTGAAAGTGTCTTCGAGTTCCTCCCAACTCCCGATTGAATTTTCGGGGAGGCTTTTTAACCAGTGACGAGCTGGTCCCTTTAGTTTGAGGGGAAGGTATTTGATGGCGCGGAGGTCATCCCCACGAGCCATATGTATGTGCAGGATAAAGTCCTCGATCCAGACCCTTGGGTCTGTCGTTCCGTCGTATGCCTCTATGTTCATAGGTTTAAAGCCCTATGGGAATTCATGGTCCGGTACTTCATCAGTGAAGCACAGGGGGTGAGCAGACCCTCTGTATCTAGACGCTGTGGCATGCCGTCGGCTGTTGTTGTGTCCGGTGTTTATTCCGAACTGGTATTTGATTGACATAATCGTTGTGACGAACGTAGTCCCCCGCCGGGGTGTGTCCTTTAGATCCGTAGATGGACCTAGCTGCGCCAGCTTTCTTATCCAGGTGCTCACGTAGATCGTGCGCGTCTCCGATAGCTGCATTGTTGCGGTTATGAAGTGGTACGTCTGGCCTCCTGGTCGTGTTACTCTTTGGTGAAACGGCCTCGTCGTCGAATTCTGGCAGTAGCTTGCGTTTTGGGTAGCTCTCTGTATGGCGATCGTCGCCATATCTTTCTTCAGTGTCTAGCACTTTGTTCCATCTGCGATTGAGCGTTTCCTGTGCGGCTTTAAGCCGTTGCTTCTGCTTCTTCAGACTTCTCGTTGTGGCCATGAGCTTTCTGTGGAGGTTATCTCGTTCCACGCGCTCTTCTGGAATGATGAATGCTTCATCATCCGGACTGTCTTCTTGTCCTGGGCCAGTCTGATGAACTCGTCCCTCTGGATCATTGTCTTCGGGCGTCTTCTCCGAAATGTGTTCGGCGTGACCTGGTTCGTCCTGCTCCATCGCTGGTTCCGTATGGTCGTTGTTGCCTTCAGGGTTGACCGGAGTATCGATCCTTCTGGCGCTCTTGTTGATATTTTTACTGTTGCTGGACTTGGAACGGCGTGTGTGCCGTCGCTTTGACTTTTGCCCGGGGGTTTTATCTTCCGGATCATCGCCATCATCCTCCTTGGGTGTATCCACCATGTATATGCCGTGTGACGAGGCGGAAGTCCGGTACCCCATAGATTCTGAATCTTCTCCTGCATCGTCGTCCATACCGTCGATGCCTTTGGAGTCGAAGTTAAGCACGTCGGTTAGATCGTCAACCGTGGCTATGAAGTGGGTGGTGGGTGGGTAACAAATTTCTTTGCTGCCTTCTTCCCGCTCGAGCCGGACATAGTTTGGCCCAGAATTTTCTGTCAAAGAGAGAGTTTTTAATGAGTTCAGCATGTTGCCAAAGGGCGAGTGCTGAAAGATGTCCGCTGTGGTGAACTCCATTACCGGAGCCCAACCAGGCTCGGCGAGCTCGGGAACGCGCAGACTGGAACCTACATCCGGATACAAATCCGGGGGTCCGAAGTCACAGGCTTCCTCAGAAGTGAGGCTTGTGTTTGGCTCCATCGCCGATGAGGGTATGGTCTGTGGGGCAGGGTCCAGCCCTCCGTCCTTGGGCAACGCAACCTGCCCCGGATTTAGATCTGAGGCTTCTGCCGGGGTGATAACCCGAGCCTCATTTGACAGCGGGTCTGAGCCGTGCTCATCGTGACTGTTCGGTGCTCCTGGCGCATGCATGAATCCACCGAAGATCAAGTCTCCGCGAATATCCGCCGTGTAGTTCAAGTTTCCGAGTCTGACCTGGTGGCTGGGGGCATAGCTGTCGATCTGCTCCAGATGGCCAAGCAAATTGGCCCGCAGTGCGAAGCCGCCGAACACGAAGATCTGTCCGGGGAGGAAAGTCTCGCCCTGGACCGTGTTGTTGACGATTGGGGGCGCCATCAAGACCTGTAGCAATGACACAGAGGAACTCTCAATGAAAGCACGAATGTCGGTGTCAAAACCGGCGGATCTCGGTAGGGGGTCCCGATCTGTGCATCAAGGCTGATGGTAACAGGAAGCAAGGGACACAGATGTTTACTCAGGTTTGGGCCCTCTCAATGGAGGTAAAACCCTACTTCCTGCTTGATTAATATTGATGATATGGGTAGTACAAGAGTAGATCTACCACGAGATCGTAGAGGCTAAACCCTAGGAGCTAGCCTATGATGGTATGATTGTAATTGTGATTGGCCTTCTAAGGACCAACCTCTCCGGTTTATATAGACACCGGAGAGGGCTAGGGTTTACATGGAGTCGATTACAAGGAAGGAAACACAATATCCGGATCGCCAAGCTCGTCTTCTACGCAAAGGAGAGTCCCATCCGGAAACAGGCTGATGTCTTGAGTCTTGTATCTTCACGCTTCAATAGTCCGGACGTTGTACACAGTCCGGCTGTCCGGATACCCCCTAATCTAGGACTCCCTCAGTGAACATTGTCAAGATCATATATCTAATGAATCACTCTCTCTAGGAAATGATCAATTGCAAGACGATGTTGAACATGGATACTATGATGAGGATGATGATAGTGACTTTGATCTTGATGAGACTATGAGACACTTTGGTCTTATGGATAATCTTCGTGGCTACATGGATGGAGGAAAGGAATGGGTTCTTGATAGTGGATGTACCGATCACATGACTGGAGACAAGGATATGTTTCGTGAGCTTTCTGGAAACAACGACCCTCGAAAGTATGTCAGTTTTGGTGATAACTCAAAGGGTAAGGTGGTTGGCCTTGGTAAGGTGGCCATCTCACATGATAGCTCCATACAAAATGTTATGCTCGTTGAATCTCTGGGCTATAATTTACTTTCTGTATCTAGACTAGTTGACTTTGGATGCAATGTCCTCTTTAGTGAAGTAGATTGCCAAGTGTTTCGAAGAGATAATCGTAAAATGGCCTTTACCGGTATACGTAGAGGTGATCTATACATTGTCGATTTCACTAAAAAGGCTCAACCTAGAACTTGCTTAACTGCTAAATCTTCTAAAGGTTGGTTGTGGCATGGAAGGTTAGGTCATGTGGGCATGCGAAACCTTGATAAGCTTATTAAAGGTGATCATATCCTCAGAGTAAAATGCATTATATTTGACAAGGATACCTTGTGCAGTGCTTGTCAAGCAGGAAAACAGGTTGGAGGAAGCCACCCCGTGAAGAACATCATGACCACGAGAAGACCGCTCGAGCTACTTCATATGAACCTTTTTGGTCGAAACGCCTATAAAAGTCTCGGCGGAAACTCATTTGGTTTAGTTATAGTCGACGATTTTTCAAGATTTACGTGGATGTTCTTTCTTGATGATAAGTCGCAGGTCCAAAAGATCTTCAAGAACTTTGCTAGGAAGGCCCCAAATCAATTTGAAGTGAAGATCAAGAAGTTTCGCAGCGACAACAAAACGGAGTTCAAGAATGCCAATGTGGACACCTTTCTTGACAAAGAAGGTATTTCACATGAGTTCTCATCCACGTACACACCTCAACAAAATGGAGTTGTTGAGAGGAATAACCGGACGCTCATCAAAATGGCGAGAACCATGCTTGATGAGTGCAAGACGCCAAAACACTTTTGGGTGGAAGTGGTTGAGACAGCTTGCCATGCAATGAATCATCTATATCTTCACAAGCTACTCAACAAGACAACATACGAGCTTCTCACTGATAAGAAACCCCAAGTTGGATACTTTCGGGTATTTGGCTCAAACTGCTACATTCCTGACAAGCATCGTGGTTCAAAATTTGCTCCTAAATCTCATGAAGGTTTCCTACTCGGTTATGGCACAAACTCTTACACTTACCGTGTCTACAACAATTTCACCCGAAAGGTTGAAGAGATGGTAGATGTGAAGTTTGATGAATCTAACAGCTCGCGAGTAGAGCAACTGCTAATTGATGTAGGTGACAAAGATCTTCGGAAGCAATCCAAGACTTGTCTATTGGCAAGATCCGTCCAATGGAGGTGAAGAAGAGTACCTCGTATGTCCAAGTGGAAGCTTCTACCTCACAACAAGGTGAACCACAAGTCGACTCGGAGGCATCCACGAGTGGGACACACCAAGATGAAGGAAACGAGGAAGTACACCAAGATGAACCTCATCAACCTCCTTCTCCACCTCCACAAGAGAACAACAACACCAACAACGAAGGAGGCCAAGAGGAAGAACAATATTATGAAGAAGATGTTCCACCCCGACCAAAACAAAAGCTCTCACGAGTTAGAGCAAGATTCTCAAGAGACCATCCCGTCGAACAAATCTTTGATGACATTCAAACTGGGAGAATTACTTGCTCTAAAACTCGCCTGGCTAATTTTTGTGAACATTACTCATTCATTTCTAGCGTTGAACCTATGAAGGTTGAAGATGCTCTTGATGATCCGAATTGGATAAATGCCATGCACGAAGAGCTACACAACTTTGAGAGGAATCAAGTGTGGACGTTGGTTGAAAAGCCCGATGAGAAGCACAATGTCATTGGAACCAAATGGGTGTTTCGGAACAAGCAAGATTAAGATGGACAAGTTGTACGCAATAAGGCCCGCCTAATTTCTCAAGGCTACAGTCAAGTCGAAGGTATGGACCATGGTGAGACATATGCCCCCGTTGCTAGACTTGAGTCCATTCGCATCTTACTTGCTTATGCCAATCATCATGACATCACCTTATATCAAATGGACATCAAAAGTGCTTTTCTTAATGGTGAAATTGAGGAGAAGTTTATGTTAACAACCTCCCGGCTTTGTTAATCCTAAGAAACCAGACCATGCTTACAAACTTCACAAAGCTCTTTATGGTCTTAAACAAGCTCCTAGAGCGTGGTATAAATGCTTGACTAAGTTCCTATTGATAAAGGATTTGAAATTGGTAAAAATGATTATACAGTTTTTACTAAAAAGGTTAATGGTGAATAATTTGTGTGCCAAATTTATGTCGATGATATCATATTTGGTTCGACTAACCCTCATTTTAGTGAAAAGTTTGGAAAGCTAATGTCGGAGAAGTTTGAGATATCTATGATGAGTGAACTCAAGTTCTTTCTTGGTTTGCAAAAAGCAAACTAAGGATGGTACCTTTGTTTCCCAAACGAAGTATACCAAGGACTTATTCAAGAAGTTCAACGTGCAAGAATACAAAGGTTTGAATAATCCCATGCCTACTAGTGGACATCTTGACTTGCCTAAAGATGGCGAACCGGTTGACCAAAAGGTTTACCGCTCTATGATTGGTTCATTGTTATATCTATGTGCCTCCCGTCCCGATATTATGCTAAGTGTGTGCATGTGTGCACGATATCAAGCGGCCCCCAAAGAATGTCATCTTAAGGCTGTGAAAAGGATAGTGCGATACTTAATTCATACACCAAATTTTGGCATTTGGTATCCTAAGAGGTCTTCTTTTGATCTTGTTGGCTACTCCGATTCGGACTATGCCGGTGACAAGGTTGATAGAAAGTTCACTTCGGGTACTTGTCAGTTTCTTGGTGGATCTCTTGTGTCTTGGTCCTCCAAGAAACAAAACTCGGTATCCTTATCCACCGTCGGAGTGGAATACATTGCCGCCAGTTCATGTTGTGCTCAGTTACTTTGGATGACCCAAACTCCTAAAGATTATGGGATATATGTGAAACATGTTCCATTGCTTGTGACAATGGAAGTGCTATTAAGATTGCTCACAATCCCGTGCAACATTCTTGAACTAAGCATATTGAAGTTCGTCATCATTTCATTCGAGATCATGTTGCTAAAGGTGACATGAATCTTAAGCATGTTCGTACCGATAAGCAATTGGCGGATATATTCACCAAACCGCTTGATGAGAAATTGTTTTGCCATTTGAGAGGTGAATTTAACATTATTGATGCCTCAAACTTGGAGTAGAAACTCCATTTGGATGCATGCAAGGCATAAGCCTTTCTTTGACTAATCCTTGATATTTCTCTTATGATGATGATCATATGTCTTGGATATTCTTGTACGCTTGCATGCTATCTAACCCTTGTAGGTACTTGGATAAGCCCAACTCTATGAGATTTAAACTCAATCACATACTAAGCAATCTCTACATCTCCAAGTCTCTACAATATGGTGGTTGAAGACAAGGAAGCACGAATCCTTTCAATATATCCTTTGACAATTTATTTATATCAAATTTCATGATTGTCATTTTGGATACACAAGTGCTCTTCCTTAAAAGACTAACCCATGTAGGTAGATGAACTCCAACTACAAGTGGTGCTCCCAACTCTTGATGAGCTATATCAACCTTAAGCATCCCACACAAGTTCAACTACATAATCAAGATCAACACCACCACCCAAGGTATGTTATTCCATCTTAGAGAAGCTTTACCCAAACTCATGTGTCAAAGCATCTCAACAAGATGTGAATACATCAAAATGCTTAAATGAAAAATGGCAACCCCATTTTGAGCTTAAACGATGAGGATGACCTATGATCAAGTGCCTTCACTTGACTCCTAAGTCAATATACTCTAACGTAGGTGACCTTGTCGCCGACAAATTCTAGATGAAGTTCTCTATTGTTTCTCTGTGTTCTTGCATTTGTCTCTTACATGCTTGTTCCCCGTTCAAAAAAAACTTCATCTAGATTTCTTTTCTTTCCTCTGTTATGTTCCGCATTCCCTGCATCCAATTCATTGCAAATCCTTCAGTTAATTCCTTGGAAATCTTTGTGAGATCTTATTTGCCTAAGTGAGCTGAGATGACAATTTTTTTCTATGAGTTGAATTCGGACTCACCGGTTTGTTTCATTCGGCTAAACCGAACCACCTCGGTGAGACCGAAGATAACAACTCGGTATTACAGATTTCAATGCTGAGAAAACACTTTGCCATTTGCATCCTACATATTTGTTCCAGCTCCACTAATTTTTTCTTGTCCTCTACGAACACCCTATATTACATGTTGCTTTGTAATGTGACTCAAGGACCAAACCTACTTGACTCATGCTCCAGAAGATCCCTTTTTGGAAATTGATGTTAAAGGGGGAGAGAGAGCACATCAAAGCCTATCACATAAGAGAGAATGCACACCTAAAGCTTGTCTCCTGATGCTTCTTATCCATAAGAGGGGAGATGTCTCATGTCTTCAAGAGGGGACAAACATGTTAGTATGTGTTATGATTGATATGACTATTTTTCTCTGATTTTCTTGTTTGCTCTGATTTTCTTTTCCCTATCTTCTCCCATTACCCAATATCATATTCAGGGGGAGAGAGCTCAGTTCCAAGGGAAGAAACTTTGCTCGAATTCATTGCATATTTTTACTCTTTCAAGACATGTCTATATCCAAATAGAGTACCTAGTACTCACTCTCTACATGTCATCCCAATCTTTGTACTCTTGTGATTTCCTGCTCTTGGTTTGTCTACTGGGTGTTCGTGAGTTATCTAACCTTGTTTACTCAGGTTCATCTCAACCAAAGCTGGTTCAAGACCACAAGGTAAGTATATGCATCACACTCATGTGCATGAAGATCTCTTGATGAGGTATATATTGTTTGCAAGAAGGACTCATGAACATGAAGGTATATTTCCATTATCTACACCATGCTCTGATGCATATAGCATATATTGCTTGCTCTATCATGCTTTTGCATTCTCATGCTCTCATATTCCATAATCACATGATTGCATACATGTAGGGGGAGCATATGAATGTTACATGTCTTTACAAAGCTTTACTTGCTATTTCCTTATATCATTATCTAAAGCTTTGATGTATGTGGTCAGCAATTACCAAAAAGGGGGAGATTGAAAGCACAAGTGCTCCCTGGGTGATTTTGGTAATTAATGTCAACATATCTCTTGTTGACTAATATTTTCATCTAGTATATTTCAGATAAGTTCAACATTGGAGTGGCATGGACAAGAGGATGTGGAACCCCTTCTAGATGCTAAGGACAAACATTGGCAAAAGCTCAAGACTCCACATTTTCATCTTAGTGGTCCAAGATCACATTGAGTCCATAGGAAAAGCCAATACTATTAAAAGGGGATGAGATGTTGCTTAATGGCTTGCTTGCTCAAAGTGCTTAGTGATATGCTCCAAATCTCTCAACCACTTTCTCATTTCCACATATGTCCTAAACCTAAAAGTCAAACTCGGCCCCATCGATTTGATCTATCCGGCACCACTGAGTTCATTTGACATAGCCACTGCCAGAAACCCTAATCAGTTCGGTCTCACCGATGGGATCTTGGTCTCACCGAGATGGGCTTGCAAACTCTCTGTTGCCTGTTGCAATAATTTCGGTCCCACCGAGATATGCAATCGGTCCCACCGAGTTTTCTTGACCAACTTTATGTTTGCTTATTACCAAAATTGGTCTCATCGAGTTTGTGTAATCGATCAAACCGAGTTGAGGTTTTACCCTAATCCTAGCACATCGGTCCCATCGAGTTGATGTTGTCGGTCCCATCAAAAACTCTAACGTTCACATTGTGAACTGAATTGGTCTGACCGAGTTTCACCATTCGGTCCCACCGAGTTTGGTGAATTGTGTGTAACAACTAGATTTTATGTGGAGGCTATATATACCCCTCCACCAATTCTCCATTCATGGAGAGAGCTATCAGAACATGCCTACACTTCCACTACTCATTTTCTGAGAAATAACCACCTACTCATGTGTTGAGACCAAGACATTCCAATCCAACCACAAGAATCTTGATCTCTAGCCTTCCCCAAGTTGCTTCCCACTCAAATCATCTTTCCACCATAGCCAAATCTGTGAGAGAGAGAGTTGAGTGTTGGGGAGACTATCATTTGAAGCACAAGAGCAAGGAGTTCATCATCAACACACCATCTATTACCTTTTGGAGAGTGGTGTCTCCTAGATTGGTTAGGTGTCAGTTGGGAGCCTCCGTCAAGATTGTGGAGTTGAACAAAGGAGTTTGTAAGGGCAAGGAGATCGCCTACTTCGTGAAGATCTACCCAAGTGAGGCAAGTCCTTCATGGGCGATGGCCATGGTGGGATAGACAAGTTTGCTTCTTCATGGACCCTTCGTGGGTGGAGCCCTCCATGGACTCACGCAACCGTTACCCTTCATGGGTTGAAGTCTCAACCAACGTGGACGTATGATAGCATCACCTATCGGAACCACGCCAAAAATCTCCGTGTCTCCAATTGCTTGCACACTCCAATCCCATCCCTTTACTTTCTTGCAAGTTGCATGCTTTAGTTTCTACTGCTCATATACTCTTTCCATGCTTGCTTGAATTGTATTGTGAATATTTGAAATTGTGCTAATTTCCAACCTCAACTTGAAAAACTTAAAAACTGCTACCTTTACCCTTTGAGGGTCTAATCACCCCCTCTAGACACCTCATCTCGATCCTTTCGATTAATAAAACATATTGGTGAAAGAATCAACCAAAGGGGACCCACCACCTGCCCTAGCTTGTGGGTCCCACAAAGCTCCACCAACCTTAACTCCAACTCCATATATTCATGTTCGGGGAGGGAAAAAATCAGGAAGAAGGATTCATCGTGTTTTACGATACGGAGCCGCCGGAGCCTCCTGTTCTTCCTCGGGAGGGCAGATCTGGAGTCTGTTTTGGGCTCCGGAGAGGGGAAATCATTGCCGACATCATCATCAACCATCCTCCATCACCAATTTCATGATGCTCACTGCCGTGCGTGAGTAATTCCATAGTAGGCTTGCTGGACGGTGATGGGTTGGATGAGATTTACCATGTAATCGTGTTAGTTTTGTTAGGGTTTGATCCCTAGTATCCATTATGTTCTAAGAGTGATGTTGCTATGACTTTGCTATGCTTAATGCTTGTCACTAGGGCCCGAGTGCCATGATTCCAGATTTGAACCTATTATGTTTTCATGAATGTATATGAGTTCTTGATCCTATCTTGCAAGTTATAGTCACCTACTACGTGTTATGATCCGGCAACCCTGGAGTGACAATAGTCGGGCCACTTCCCGGTGATAACCGTAGTTTGAGGAGTTCATGTATTCACTAAGTGTTAATTCTTTGGTCCGGTTCTCTATTAAATGGAGGCCTTAATATCCCTTAGTTTCCAATAGGACCCCGCTGCCACGGGAGGGTAGGACAAAAGATGTCATGCAAGTGCTTTTCCATTAGCACATATGACTATATTCAGAATACATGCCTACATTATATTGATGAATTGGAGCTAGTTCTGTGTCACCCTAGGTTATAACTGTTGTATGATGAATGCCAACGACATAATTACCCATCATTGATCCATTGCCTATGAGATCCTTTCATATTGATCTTTGCTTATTTACTTTTCCGTTGCCACTATTACGATAGCTATAAAATTGCTACTGTTACTTTTGCCATAGTTACCGTTACTTCCATCCTACTTTGCTACTAAGTCTTTCAGGTGTGGTTGAATTGACAACTCAGTTGCTAATACTTGAGAACATTCTTTGGCTCCCCTTGTGCCGAATCAATAAAGTTAGGTTGAATACTCTACCCTCAAAAACTGTTGCGATCCCCTATACTTGTGGGTTATCAAGACCTTTTTCTGGCGCCGTTGCTGGGGAGCATAACTCTATTCTCTGAGTCACTTGGGATTTATATCTGTTGATCACTACGAGGAATCTGAAAGATACTAGAACCAAGATCTATCCCTCTATTACGAGGGGAGGTAAGGAACTGCCATCTAGCTCTGCACTTGATTCACCTTATGTTTTGAGTAAACTTGCAACACCTACACCTGCTATTGATTCTGATATGTCGCATGTTGTTATTGATGATGCCACCTCTGCTATGCATGATGCTTATGATGATACTACTTCTTTGTTTGATAATACTATGCTACTAGGTGAATTTCTTGATGAACAACTTGCTAGGGTTAGAGAGAATAAAATTACTGAAACTGATGATATTAGAAACTGAAGATTATGATTCTCCCCCTAGACATGAATTGCCTGTGGTACCTGAGGGTCATATTATGGATGAAGCTGCTAGAGACTTTCTTGCTTGCAATGATAAATATGATCTTAAGAAACTGTTAGCTGATCTGAAAGAAAAATCTTTGAATGCTAGAATGCAATATGATCCTAGGTTTGCTACTTCACCTATCTGTGTTACTGATAAGGATTATGAATTCTCTGTCGATCCTGAGTTAATTATTTTGGTTGAATCTAATCTTTTCCATGGTTATGAAACTGAAAATGTTGTGGCACATCTTACTAAATTGAATGATATAGCAACCCTATTTGCTCATGAGGAAAAAATTCGTTTTTACTATATTTTTAAGTTGTTTCCTTTCTCATTAAAGTGTGATGCTAAGTTATGGTTTAATTCCCTTGTTCCTGGTTGTGTGCGTAGTCTCCATGATATGATTTACTACTTCTCTGCAAAATATTTTCCTCCTCATAAGAAACAAGCTACCTTACAGTTAATATTTAACTTTGTGCAAATTGAAGAAGAGAGTCTCCCACAAGCTTGGGGGAGGCTTCTCCAATTACTTAATGCTTTACCTGATCATCCTCTCAAGAAAAATGAAATACTTGAATCTTTTATAATGGACTAACCGATGCTTCTAGGGACCACCTAGATAGTTGTGTTGATTGTGTTTTCAGGGAACGAACTATTGAGCGGGCTGAATTGCTATTGAATAGTATATTGAGTAATGATAATGATTGGACACTTCCTGAAACAACTCCTAAGCCAACTCCGAAGAAAAGAGGTAGTCTATTTCTCAGTCCTGAAGATATGCAAGATGCAAAGAAATCTATGAAAGAAAAAGGTATTAAAGCTGAAGATGTTAAGAATTTACCGCCTATTGAAGAAATACATGGTCTTGATAACCCAACACAGGTAGTAGAGGTGAATTCTCTTTATAGATTTGATGAAGGTGATATCACTCATAATAAGTCTGCTAGTCAATGCTTGGATGAGTTTGATAATTTTATTGTTAAACAAGAAAACTTCAATGTTTATGTTAGTAGATAATTGAAACGAAATGCTCACATGCTTGACTACTTGGGTGATTATATGAGTAGAACTGTTAATGATCTTAAGCTTATTAGTAAACATGCTTCCATGGTTAGAACGCTCAATGAGTTGAATAGAAAGAACAATCATAATGTCGTTAGAGTTATGACTAGAGGTGGTAAAATGACCCAGGAACCTTTGTATCCTGAGGGCCATCCTAAGAGAGTTGAGCAAGATTCTTAGAGAATTAATACTGATGCACCTACTCCTGTAATAAAAAGAGAAAGAAAACCGATAGTACTTTGCATGCTTCTAGTGAACCTGTTATAGACACACCTGAGAATCCCAATGATATTTCTATTTCTGATGCTGAGACACAATCTGGTGATGAGCATGAACCTAGTGATAATGTTAATGATGATGTTCATGTTGATGCTCAACCTAGTAATGAGAATGATGTAGAAAATGAACCCGTTGTTGATCTTGATAACCCACAATCAAAGAATCAACGTTATGATAAGAGAGACTTCGTTGCTAGGAAGCATGGTAAAGAAAGAGAACCCTGGGTTAAGAAACCCATGCCCTTTCCTCCTAAGCCATCCAAGAAAAAAGATGATGAGGATTTTGAGCATTTTTGTGAAATGCTTAGACCTATGTTTTTGCGTATGCGTTTGACTGATATGTTGAAAATGTCTCCTTATGCTAAGTATATGAAAGATATTGTTACAAATAAAAGAAAGATACCAAAAGCTAAAATTTCCACCATGCTTGATAATTATACTTTTAAGGGTGGAATACCTAAGAAACTTGGAGATCCAGGAATACGAACTATACCATGCTCCATTAAAATAAACTATGTTAAAACTGCTTTATGTGATCTTGGAGCCGATGTTAGTGTTATGCCTTTCTCTTTATATCGAAGACTTGGTTTGAATAAGTTCACACCTATGATACGTCTCCAATGTATCTATAATTTATGAAATATTCATGTTGTTATTTTATCATTCTTGGGTGTTTTACAATCATTTTATAGCAAATTTATATCATTTTTTGGGATTAACCTGTTGACCCAGTGCCCAATGCCAGTTGTTGTTTTTTTGCTTGTTTTTTACATCGCATGAAATCAATATCAAACGGAGTCCAAACACAACGAAACTTTACGGAGATTTTTTCTGGACCAGAAGGAACCCAATGGGCCTGAGCTACTCCTGGGGAGTGCCCCGAGGGGGGCACAACCCACCAGGGCGCGCTAGGGCCCCCTGGCACGCCCAGGTGGGTTGTGCCCACCTTGGTGGCCTCCCGCACCCCTCTTTGCACTATAAATTCCCAAATATTCCAAAACCCTTTAGGGTTAACCTAGATCAGAAGTTCCGCCGCTGCAAGGTCTCTGTATCCGCGAACACCAATCTAGACCCCGTTCTGGCACCCTGTCGGAGGGGGGAATCATCTCCGGTGGCCATCTTCAGCATCCCGGCGGCCACCACGATGAGGAGGGAGTAGTCCACCCTCAAGACCGAGGGTTTGTACTAGTAGCTATGTGTAGATCTCTCTCTCTCTCTTTCTCTCGTGATCTATATCATGGGCTTTGTTAATATAGTCGGATCATATGATGTTTCTCCCCTCTATACTCTTGTTATGATGAATTGAATCTTTACCCTTCAAAGTTTTGTCTTGTCGGATTGAATATTCAGAGATGAGAACACATGATATATGTCTTGCAATATGGCTACTAGAGTTGACAATGAGGTATCTTATTGATTCACTTGATATGTGTTATGGCATTCAACTCGCGGATTCCCGTGATGATATTGGGGTAATCTGTGCATAGGGGTTGATGCACGTTTTTCTCCGATGGAAACTTTGGGGGTCTATTTATAGTTCTTTGTGTGGATTGAGTATTATGAATATGAATTTTCTTTGGTGTTATTCTAGTTCAAACTCTAGGATAGATCTAACGGAAAAAACAGCTTTGTGTTATTTTAGTATGAACTCTTGAATAGATCGAACAGAAAGAATAGCTTTGAGGTGGTATTGTGACCTACAAACAATTCCTATCTTTTGTTCTCCGCTAATAGGAACTCGGGAGTGATTCTTTATTGCACTTTGAGGGATAATCATATGATCCAACTATGTTAGCATTGTTGAGAGGTTGCACTAGCGAAAGTATGGACCCTAGGCCTCATTTTTAAGCATTGCAACACCGTTTTTGTGCCTGTTTACTATTTGCTACCTTACTGTTTTTATTTATTTAGATTATAAAAATATATTTCTACCATCCATATTACACTTTTATCACCATCTCTTTGCTGAACTAGTGCACCTATACAATTTTCCATTGTATTGGGTGTGTTGGGGACACAAGAGATTTCTTGTATTTGGTTACAGGGTTGTTTGAGAGAGACCATCTTCGTCCTACACCTCTCACGGATTGATAAACCTTAGGTCATCCACTTGAGGGAAAATTGCTACTGTCCTGGAAAACTCTGCGCTTGGAGGCCCAACACGTGTCTACAAGAATAAAGTTGCGTAGTAGACATCAAGCTCTTTTCTGGCGCCATTTCTGGGGAGGTGAGTGCATGAAGGTATATCTTTAGATCTTACAACTGAATCTTTTAGTTTCTTGTTTTATCACTAGTTTGGTTTATAGAAAGAAAACTACAAAAAATGGAACTGAGGTTGCATCATATTATTGATCATCTTTATAATATCTTTCTTGAAAATGATGGATCGGAAAGTTGTGCTCAATTGTTAAAAGAAGAATGCTATAAAATGTTTGGCATATAATCTTTGAATGATGAGCATGATTGCAATGTTGTTGGCATGAACTCTTTGAATATCTATGATGCTAATGATATGCAAATCCACAAGCTTGGGGATGCTATGTTTGATGAAGATGATGGTTTTAGTCCCCCAAGATTTGATGTGATAATGATTGCATGCCTCCTATTTATGATGATTATATTGATGAAAGTGGATTTAGAGAGGTCATGACTTTATTTAGTGACGAATCCACCATTTTGGATGAGGCTTCAGTTGACTATGATAACAAAGTTGCTATCTATGATGATTATGGTGATGACATGTATGCTCTATTGAATAATGATAACCATGAAACTTGTCATCATGATTTTAATTTTCAATCCCATGATAGTTATTTTGTTGAGTTTGCTCCCACTACTATGAATGAGAATAAATTTGCTTATGTGGAGAGTGGTAAAATTCCTATGCTTTCGTGTCATGAAAAGAATGCTTTATGTGATGGTTATATTGTTGAATTCATTCATGATGCTACTGAAAATTACTATGAGAGAGGAACATATGCTTTTACATATTGCAATAATATCAAGTTTCCTCTGTTTATGTTGAAAGTTTTGAAGTTCTGCTTGTTTTGCCTTCCTATGGTAGTTGATTCTTGCTCCCATAAATTTTTTGCTCACAAAATCCCTATGCATAGGAAGTGGGTTAGACTTAAATATGCTAGTCATATGCTTCATGATGCTCTTGTTATGTTTCAACTTTTATCTTTTATGCGAGCATCATTAAAATCATCATGCCTAGCTTAAAAGGCATTAAAGAAAAGCGCTTGCTGGGAGACAACCCAAAATTTACCCCTACTATTTTTTCTGTTCAAATGATTATGCTAATGTAGTGATCATGTTTTATTGCTTTTGTTTCAATAAAGTGCCAAGTAAAGCCTTTGGGATCATGTTGGGTGATAGTTGATTTGATCTTGCTGAAAAACAGAAACTCTTGCGCTCACGAAAATAGCTCTCATTTTTAAAAGAAGAGTGATTTTGAGTTGATTATTTTTGAAGAAGATTAATATACAAAGTTCTCACGTGGTCATATTTGTTTCATAATTTTTGGGGTAGCAGAAGTATGGTTTGAGTACAGATTACTAGAACTGTTCTGTTTTTGACAGATTCTGTTTTCAATGCATAGTGTGCTTGTTTCCTTGTTTCTATGGCTAACATTTCTCAATATAAATTGTAGAAATGATATGCTACAGTAGGAATTATGTGGAAAAAATTATGGATCTTGTCTTTGGCTGCACCAAAGTGAAATGGTTTGCTCTTTATCATACTAACCTATCTCACAAAGTTCCGTTAAGTTTTGTGTGATTGAAGTTTACAAGTTTTGGGTGAGATGTCGATATGAGGAGAATAAGGACTGATAAGACCCTAAGCTTGGGGATGCCCAAGGTACCCCCAAGGTAATATTCAAGGAAGATCCAAGCAACTAAGCTTGGGGATGCTTCGGAAGGCATCCCCTCTTTCATCTCCAACATTATCGGGAACCTCACTTGGAGCTATATTTTCATTCGTCACATGATATGAGTTTTACTTGGAGGGTTAATTTATTTTGTTAGGATTTTCTTGTTATTATTTAGAATAGTGTTTTGCATCTTTTATTTCAATAAAAGTGGCAATGATAGCCTTTGCCATGATTATTTTGCAAGTATACATGTTACTGTTTCAAAACAGAAAGTTTATCGATGTTGCAAAAATTCCCTATAAAAGTCAGAATATGATAAATTGTTGAAACTTTTTGAAAAATAAACTCTGATAAATCTCCTACAGTGTGGTATTTTCCTCATAATTTTTGGAGTTAGGGAAGTATGATGAATCTTGCATTCTTTACAGACTGTACTGTTTTGGCAGATTGCTGTTATGGTTGCATTGTTTGCATATGTTTGCTTGTTTGATGATTCTATTCGAGGATAGGAGTATTAAATAAGCAGAGGCATTTAGTATGCAATGTTGAATAATAATTTTAGTAAAGGTTTTGAATTGATTTATACTAACTTATCTTAAGAGTTCTTGTTGAGTTTTGTGTGGATGAAGCTTTTGAGATTTAGGAAAACCGTGATATGAGAAGAATTAAGGTGTCAGGACCCCGATCCTAAGTCACACCGATCTAGCATGTAAGACATCATATCACTTTGCAGCCTCACGCACGGTATTCCCACGGGTGCCACCTTACCTGGCCCGAGACCGTTTGCGCCTTTTGGCTCACGTATATGATAGTGCCGCTAGCATCCATATGATAAGGAGCCTGGGTTGACATGGCTAGTCATAAACCCAAAGTGGCACAAACTTACAGGGACAGGCATCCATGACCCAGCATCGAACGTGTTGGTCATCAGCGAGTGAACCCAAGTCGTAGCAAGCTACAAGGACTTAAAGGAACACTGTGTGACATTTCCCCGAAGGGACAGACACAGGAACGAAGAAGGACACATGCCAGCCAGACTAAGTGTTCCATAGCAGTAGCAATCTACCATGGCTCAGTGGAAGCACTAAGAGACATTTC
Source organism: Triticum aestivum (assembly GCF_018294505.1). Classification (NCBI taxonomy): domain Eukaryota; kingdom Viridiplantae; phylum Streptophyta; class Magnoliopsida; order Poales; family Poaceae; genus Triticum; species Triticum aestivum. The sequence goes on from NC_057795.1 coordinate 246,936,740, forward strand.
CCGGTAAGAGAGGCTACCAAGAATAAACAACTATGTTATCGGATCCCACACATACCAAGCATGTCAATAACATACACACAATATGCTCGATATGTGCAAATACATGGCATCACAACAAAACTCTACGACTCAAAGTATTTATTCAATAGGCTCCGAGGAGCCAAGTATTACAAATTGGATCTCATGACTCAACATTCAGAGCATACAAACAATGGAAGCATAACATGTCTGAGTACAGACAACTACAAATGAAAAGGGCTGAGAAGCCTGACTATCTACAAGATCCTATCTAGCACACAAGATCGTAGCTGAGGTAACAAGCTAAACGTCGAAGTCCACGCAGAACTACTAGCGAGACTAAAGTCTCTCTGCAAAAACATAAATTAAGCAAACATGAGTACAAATGTACCCAACAAGACTTACATCAGAACTAACTACATATGCATCATTATCAACAAAGGGATGGTGGGATTTAACTACAGCAAGCCAGCTTTGACTCAGTGGCTAACCTGAACTACGACTGCAAATAACTCTTTTGAGGTGGCGCACATGAGTCCACATATTCACCATATCAATACACCACCATGGATCTGCTCCCGTCTCCCTACGAGAACGCCATCCATAGCACTCACGCTTATCTTGCGCATTTTAGAGTATCCACTTTCACTTGTCTATGAACTGCATAGGCAACCCAGAGGTCATTTATCACGGACATGGCTATTCGAATAGATGTTGTTAACCCTGCAGGGGTGTACTTCTTCACACACGCTCTCACCACTTACCGCCATGTACACGTCATGTATCTTGGTAACCTTCAAGCGGAAGCCTGGTGAGGGTGTCGGCCATGACCTGACTAACCACACAAGTCTCTAGTCCAAGTTTATCGCCTATTCAAGTTCCATCTGCAGGGAGTCCGGCCGAAGTTTCCACATACGGCCCTGAACGATGTGAGTAGGGTTCCCGAGGCACCAAACGGGCGTCCCGATACACCGTGCCACGTGCCTACCGCATACAGCCCACCCCTCGGGTCAGCGCTACGCATGGCCTCCATCATACTATAAACACCAGAAACTACTTGCAACTCCTGGACAGAGGACAGGGGGGTTAATAAGTCGAGAGGGGCACTTAAGCATTCCAATGCATGGTCGTAACTATTCATGGATCACAAACACAGAACTCAGTTCCTGAGGACGGTTTCAATGAGACAACCCACCATGTACTCCTACATGGCCTCTCATCGCTACCTTTACCAAATCATGTTCACACACTTAGCTCTCAATAGTAGGACATGTTCACAACTTTCCAATTCATCCCCGATGAATGAGACCTGACTCAACTCTAAACAGTAGCAGGCATGACAACAAGCATGAATGAATAGGCACAACATGTCTCAAACAATCCTACTCATGCTAGTGGGTTTCATCTATTTACTATGGCAATGACAGGTCATGCAAAGGAAAGGGGTTCAGCTACCACAACATGTAACAGGTGAATCATTGTTGTCATAATGCAGTAAAAGAGAGCAGGAGCGAGAGAGTGGGGTTATATCAGAATGAACAAGGGGTTTTTGCTTGCCTGGCACTTTTGAAGATAGTATAGCTCTTCACCGGTGTCATCGAACTCATCGTCCGAACACGTCTATCGAGAGGGATCAACCACCGGCAACATAGAAGGAACACAATCAATGCAATGCACAATATGCTGCATGATCATGACATGGCAATATGATGTGGTTTGAGCTAATGCAACTAGCAACCAAATTAAATGAAGTTGGTTTGAACCAAAGATTCAAATTCAACTCCATATGTGAATATTCAAATGCCATTTATTTAATTTGCCCTAAACAGTAGTCATAAGTTGTTCTAACATGCATGAAAATGGTAAGATGGATAGATTGGATTTTCTTGATCATTTTTCATATATAAATTATTTCATTTGGAGTTACGGTTGAATGTATATGAATTTCTGAAGATTTAAACATTTTCTGGAATTTTTAGAATTAATTAAATGCCAGAAAAGCTTTGTTGCGTCAGCATGACAATGACATGATATCAGCAAGTCAACAGGGGCTATTCTAAGTCAAATCTGACGTGTGGGTGCCACACGTCAGTGACACAGGACTAGTTAGTGTCGCTGACAGGTCGGCCTGGTCAACGGCCACGTCAGCTGGTTCAATTATGACGCGTGGGTCCCGCTGGGTTATAAACTAATCTAAGAAGGAAATTAAACTAACCTAAATAGGCACAGGGGCCCACATGGCAGTGGCTCTGGGGTGTTTAGCAGGGTTATTAGCGCTAATTAAACCGACGCCACGTCAGCAGGGGACACCGGCGACCACAGCAGCAACGGGAACTCGCCGGAGTTTCTCGGGACAACGCTATAGGCCGCGGATGGGCACGCTGAGGGCACTAGGAGGGAGCCCGTGCTCCCGCGCATCCAGCGGTGGCACCAGTAGGGCGCGGGGTGCTCAGTAGCACGACAAAGGTGAGTTGGGCAGCGGCCGGAGCTATGGGTTTGGGCGGAGCGAGGCTACGAAGCTCAGGGAAGCCAGCCGAGGGGCTCAGCGGCACCCCGGGATCACCAGAAACATGTAGGGTGCACATGTTCAAGCAGAGGAACACGACAAGGCCATGCCCGTCATCCATGGCAGACGATGGCGCTTAGTTTCACGGGAATGTCAGCTAGAGGACGCGAGGAACAATGGCGCAAGGGGGGAAGGGGTCAGCGGCTCACCACGTGTCTGCCGATACCGCTGAAGAGGCCGGGGACGCACGGGGTCTGGCGAATAGATGGCGGAATCCGTTGGCTGTGTCAGGGAAGATGATCTCGGGGGCGACCACGTGGTGCTTCTCCGGTGGCAGCAGTCGGGGAAGAAGGCGTAGGCATTGCAAGAGAACCTAGTGGACACATCAGAGGGGCAAGGCAGAGTTGGTGGCCGCGGCAGTAGCGAGCGGCGGCGACGAGCGCACTCGGGTGCGGGGAGATGAGAGAGACAGAGGAGGGGAGAGCGCTTGAGGGAGATAGAGGGAGAGCCGAACAGCTCTGGGGTCGAATGGCACTCATAGGCGCGTTGGGGAGGCGGCGGGAAGAAGGAGGTGGCTGAGCGTGTGGACGCGCGCGGCGAGCACGCGCCTTCGTCCTCCTGGCAGGGGAGGAAGACGATAGGGAGGGGCCAGTGGGCTGGGCTGGCCACTTGGGCCGCCAGGTGGGCTGCACACATAAGCCAGGTAAGACTCTTCTCTCTCTCTATCTTATTTTCTATTTAGTTTCTGTTTTTATATTTTTTTGTAGTTTGTTTCTGATTTAGTTTTAACACCAAATCAATTCTAAACTTCATGAAAATAATTGTGTTAACTAAGTGGACTTATCCAAAGCCACACAACGATTTTTCAGAATTATTGAACATATATTTATTATATAATAAATATAAATCCAATTCAAATCTAGTTATTTAATTTAAAGGCCCAAAATAAATTACTTCTGTGATTCCAAAAATATTGGTTTGAATTTTACCTCATGCCAATATTTTCACAGAATAACAGGAACATTTTCTTTGACTCATTTGACGACATTTAAAAGTTGATTCTTTTAAAAAGGTTTCTGAGGCTTTGAAAATTCCCCAATTCAAATTTCATTTGAATTTAACATGATGCTCACTTGGAAGCTATCTGATGTCTACTACACAACATTCTTCTTGTAGACGTTGTTGGGCTAGCAAGTGCACAGGTTTGTAGGACAGTAGCAAATTTCCCTCAAGCAGATGACCTAAGGTTTATCAATCCATGGGAGGTGTAGGATGAAGATGGTCTCTCTCAAACAACCCCGCAACCAAATAACAAAGAGTCTCTTGTGTCCCCAACACACCCAATACAATGGTAAATTGTATAGGTGCACTAGTTCGGCGAAGAGATGGTGATACAAGTGCAATAAAGATAGTAGATATAGGTTTTTGTAATCTGAAAATATAAAAACAGCAAGGTAACTAATGATAAAAGTGAGTGTAAACGGTATTGCAATGATAGGAAACAAGGCATAGGGTTCATACTTTCACTAGTGCAAGTTCTCTCAACAATAATAACATAGATAGATCTTATAACAATCCCTCAACATGCAACAAAGAGTCACTCCAAAGCCACTAATAGCGGAGAACAAACGAAGAGATTATTGTAGGGTACGAAACCACCTCAAAGTTATTCTTTCGGATCAATCTATTCAAGAGTTCGTACTAGAAATAACACCTTAAGACACAAATCAACCAAAACCCTAATGTCACCTAGATACTCCATTGTCACCTCAAGTATCCGTGGGCATGATTATACGATATGCATCACACAATCTCAGATTCATCCAACCAACACATAGTACTTTAAAGAGTTCCCCAAAGTTGCTACCGGAGAGTCAAGAGAACGTGTGCCAACCCCTATGCATAGGTTCATGGGCGGAACCCGCAAGTTGGTCACCAAAACATACATCAAGTGGCACGTGATATCCCATTGTCACCACAGATAAACACGACAAGACATACATCAAGTGTTCTCAAATCAAAGACTCAATCCGATAAGATAACATCAAGAGGGAAACTCAATTCATTACAAGAGAGTAGAGGGGGAGAAACATCATAAGATCCAACTATAATAACAAAGCTCACGATACATCAAGATCGTGCCATAGAGAGGACACGAGAGAGAGAGATCAAACACATAGCTACTGGTACATACCCTCAACCCCGAGGGTGAACTACTCCCTCCTCGTCATGGATAGCGCCGGGATGATGAAGATGGCCACCAGTGATGGGTTCCCCCTCCGGCAGGGTGCCGGAACAGACTCCCGAGAGGTTTTTGGTGGCTACAGAGTGTAATGCCCGGATAATCATGCTACAGTGATCTCACGTTAATGGTGACACGTCACCTCTGTCACTGTAATTAATCTCGGGTTAATTCAAAGCCGTTTCAAATTTAAATCCTAAATAAGTCAAACGTCAAATGTTTTCAAATATTAAAATAAAATGTTCGGGCCATGTCTAATATTGCATCGGTAATTATGGCGTAGTAAACACCTTTTTATAAAATGCCTAATTACTTTTAGATGAATTTAAACAGGAAAGAAATAAATAAAAGAAAGGAAATACAAAAGAGAAACACACAAAAAAAAGAGGAAAAGAACCCCCCCCTCGGTGCTCCGGCCCAGCAAGCCACCGGCCCAACTGGGCCACGACCCACCAGGCCGGCCTAACCGGCCATCCCTCACTCCCCATTTCCCCCCGCCCTAAACCCTAGCCCCACCGACACCCACTTCCCCCCCCCCCCCGTCGCCCCACTCACTCTCCCCCACCCCCTCGCTCTGGATCTGGATCGGGAGGAGCCCGATCCCCTCCTCCCTCGCTCGCGCCCGATGTGAGCCGTCACCAGCCGGCACCAGCGCCGCCTCCCCACCGGACCCCCGCCTCCTCATCTCCTCCCCGCCGCCCGACGTGCTCGACGCCGGCGCTGCATCGCCACCGCTTGGAGGACCTTTCCGCCGTCGCCGTTCGTCGGGGCAACCTCACAGGAGCTCCTCTGCCTCGACCCCGCCGTCGTCGGAACGCCACCTCGACCCCCTCCTCGTCGGACTTCCCCGACCTCCGTCGAGCCCGCTGCCTAGACCCCACGGCCCCGTGGTGAGGCCCCGACAACTCCTCCTCCCCTGCTCCGGCCACTTCGGCCATGGCCTCGCTCACCGGCGCCTGCAACGCGCGCCGGCCGCCCTGGCCGCGCCCGCGCCCCCTGCCTGTGCCCGCGTGGCCTGCCGCCCTTAGACACGCCCGCGCCGGCCTCGTCCTGCCCCGGACGGCGTCGCCCTCCGCCCGGGCCGTTGCCTTGCCTTGCCTCGCCGTGTTCCCCACGCCCACGCGCCGGTCTGGGCTCCCTGCGCCCTGCTGCCGCTTGTGCGGTGGTCGCCGGCGCCCCGCCAACCTCGCCCCGCTCTGCGCCTCGCCGGTGCCCCCCCTCGGGCACCCTGTTGGGGCCGGCCACCACGCCCGCACACCGGTGCCCGTTGCCCGCAACCGCGCCCGTTGCGCCCGAACCCGCTAAGGCCCATGTGCCTATGACATGAGGGGCCCAGGCCCTAGAACGAAAATTTTAAAAAAAGATTTAATAAAATAAATAAATGATTAAAATAATTAAAATATTAATTAGTTAATTAATTAGAGAATTAATTAACTTAATTGATCCTGATTAGATTAACCTAATCACCTAGTTAGTTAATTAATCTATTAGGTTAGTTAACAGTCAATGACAGCTGGGACCCACACGTCAGTTGACCAGTCAACTCTGTTGACTGCTGATGTCAGCATGACATCATGCTGATGTCATTATTCCATTTTTGAATTAATTTAAATAACTAATTAAATTCCAGAAATTAATTAAATCTTTAGAAAATCATATCTTTTAATCCGTAACTCGGATTAAAATATTTTCAACATGAAAGTTGCTCAGAACGACGAGACGAACCCGGATACGCAGCCCGTTCGTCCACCACACACCCCTAACATATCAAACATGCAACTTTCCCCCTCTGGTTCATCTGTCCGAAAACGCGAAACACCGGGAATACTTTCCCGGATGTTTCCCCCCTTCGTCGGTACCACCTCATACCACGTTAGGGCACACCTAGCACCGCTCATTGTCACGTCACGCATCGTCGTGTTTATGTTTGCATTGTATTCATTGTTTCTTCCCCCCTCTTATCTCCGGTAGACTACGAGACCGACGCTGCTGCTGCCCAGTTCGACTATGGAGTTGACAACCCCTCTCTCTTGCCAGAGCAACCAGGCAAGCCCCCCCCCTTGATCACCAGATATCACCTATTCTCTTCTATACTGCTTGCATTAGAGTAGTGTAGCCTGTTACTGCTTTCCGTTGATCCTATTCTGATGCATAGCCTGACATTGTTGCTACACCTGTTGATACCTTACCTGCAATCCTAAATGCTTAGTATAGGATGCTAGTTTATCATCATTGGCCCTACATTCTTGTCGGTCTGCCTTGCTATACTATTGGGCCGTGATCACTCGGGAGGTGATCACGGGTATATACTATACATACATACATACTATACAGATGGTGACTAAAGTCGGGTCAGCTCGAAGAGTACCCGTGAGTGATTCACGGATTGGGGGCTGAAAGGACCTTTGTCCCGACGGCCCTCTGTGTGGATCTTTGTGGCGGAGCGACAGGGCAGGTTGGGACCGCCTAGGAGAGAGGTGGGCCTGGCCCTGTTCAGCGTTCGCGGATACTTAACACGCTTAACGAGATCTTGGTATTTGATCTGAGTTGGCTACGAGCCTATACGCACTAACCATCTACGTGGGAGTAGTTATGGGTATCCCGACGTCGTGGTATCAGCCGAAGCACTTCAGACGTCAGCGATGGAGCGGCGCGCGCCGGATTGGACTGGAACGCCTGCTAGGCTAGGTCTGCTTCCGGCCGCCCACGCAACGTGCAGGTGTGCTCAGGGCGATGGGCCCAGACCCCTGCGCGCTTAGGTTTAGACCGGCGTGCTGGCCTCTCTGTTGTGCCTAGGTAGGGCTGCGACGTGTTGATCTTCCGCGGCCGGGCATGACCCAGGAAAGTGTGTCCGGCCAAATGGGATCAAGCGTGTTGGGTAAGTTGGTGCACCCCTGCAGGGAAGTTAATCTATTCGAATAGCCGTGATCTTCGGTAACAGGACGACTTGGAGTTGTACCTTGACCTTATGAAAACTAGAACCAGATACTTAATAAAACACACCCTTCCAAGTTCCACAGACAACCCGGTGATCGCTTTTCCACAGGGCGACGAGGAGAGGATCGCCGGGTAGGATTATGCTTTGCGATGCTACTGGAGATGCTACTTGGAGATGCTACTTGGAGGACTTCAATCTACTCTCTTCTACATGCCGCAAGACGGAGGCTGCCAGAAGCGTAGTCTTCGATAGGACTAGCTATCCCCCTCTTATTCTGGCATTCTGCAGTTCAGTCCACTGATATGGCCTCCTTACACATATACCCATGCATATGTAGTGTAGCTCCTTGCTTGCGAGTACTTTGGATGAGTACTCACGGTTGCTTTCTCCCCCCTTTTCCCCCCTTTCCTTTCTTTCTAGTTGTCGCAACTTGATGTTGGAGTCCAGGAGACAGACGCCACCGTCGACGACAACCCCTACTACACCGGAGGTGCCTACTACTACATGCAGCCCGCTGAAGACGACCAGGAGTAGTTAGGAGGATCCCAGGCAGGAGGCCTGCGCCTCTTTCGATCTGTACCCCAGTTTGTGCTAGCCTTCTTAAGGCAAACTTGTTTAACTTATGTCTGTACTTAGATATTGTTGCTTCCGCTGACTCGTCTATGATCGAGCACTTGTATTCGAGCCCTCGAGGCCCCTGGCTTGTATTATGATGCTTGTATGACTTATTTATGTTTTAGAGTTGTGTTGTGATATCTTCCCGTGAGTCCCTGATCTTGATCGTACACATTTGCGTTCATGATTAGTGTACGATTGAATCGTGGGCGTCACAAGTTGGTATCAGAGCCGACTGCCTGTAGGAATCTCCCTTTCCAACTCCTTGGCCGAAGTCGAGTCTAGTCGTTGAAAAACTTTTACTAACATGGCTGTGTGGCCCATGGGCCCACGTCGCCATCGGGTGGTAGTAGGATCTTTTACTCCTCGACCTATACTCTGGGACTCTGATCTCTCTTCTATTCGGGTTAAATGATTTTTGCGAAATCTAACATTAGGATCTTGTTATCACTTTCATCCTGAGACCCCCTTATTAATGATGATCGTCTGTGGCACGTGAAGACCCTGAAGATACTCTCCGCTGTTAACCCGAGAACTTATGTTCATCGCATTTGCAATTCCTCTTCCACCGTCAACCCTTATGGATAACTACTTGCAGTTGTTATTCTTACATTCATCCCCAGTTGATCTTGTTATTACAAGATACCTTGAAATTCTCTCTGTTGTTCCGAGAATCCTTTGAGCTTACTGCCTTGCTGTTCTTTGTCACCTGAATACCCCTATGGATAATTCTCGCACTTATCGAGTATCCGCTCATCCCCCAGTTGTTCATGTGTTTCACAATGGTCTTCGAAATACTATTCGATCCTCCAAAAATCCTTAGCAGCTTATTGCTCTGTCATACTTGCCTACTTGCATGATGGATGCTTTCCATATGTCTGGCAATATTCATTGGGACAATTACATTTTTACCCCTAGTTGGTTCCTACCCACGGGTTTTGCCCTTACTTTTTGAGCTTGCTCAGTTTTGCCCTTACTTTTTCCATCGAGGTCCCTCGAATGTCCTTTGACCGTTTGACCAAAACTTTGAAAATTCATAACTAATTCATATGAACTCAGAAAAATGGAAATAATATATCAAAATGTTCAGATAAACATTACCATTATGAGCATATCATTTGCACTCCGGGCAAAAGCATCGTTTAAACTACCCAAGGTAATTAATGTTATTAACATTATTAAAAATAAATAGGTATAAACAATATTTTTTTCGTGAATAAAACTTATATGCAAATGTAGGTGATGTTTTCCAAACATCCTCATACCTTATTTGCATTTTCGTGAGTTCATATCAACTTGTTATGAAGTTTCCAAATAATGGTCAAAGTCGTTAGAACATTCATAACAAGTTGATACAAACTCAGAAAAATGCAAATAAGTTATCATGATGTTCATAAAACATCACCTACATTTGCATGTAATTTTTATTCATGAAAAAAATATTGTTTATACCTATTTATTTTAATGATGTTAATAACATTAATTACCTCGGGTAGTTTAAATGATGCTTTTGTCCCGAATGCAAATGATATGCCCATAAAGGTAATGTTTATCTGAACATTTTGATATCTTATTTGCATTTTTCTGAGTTCGTATGAATTAGTTGTGAATTTTCAAAGTTTTGGTCAAACGGTCAAAGGGCATTCAAGGGACCTCGATGGAAAAAGTAAGGGCAAAACTGAGCAAGCTCAAAAAGTAAGGGCAAAACCTGTTGGTAGCAACCAACTAGGGGTAAAAATGCAATTGTCCCATATTCGTTAGTATCCTTAGGCATCGTCATTTTGATCCTTTTTGATTCAATATGAGTGCGAATGCACGCAATCATCAGTTGATCGTTTTAAATTATCTTTCCGGCTCAGACGTCATCTTAAACATGAGCTGGTTCTCAACCAATCCAAATGCCGTTGATAGTACCCCTAAGGCTATTCAACTTATCCACCCCTGATCAGAACATTGCTTCTGTTCCCTTAATTTGGAAATCATAATTCCTTTGCATTTGAGCTCTGGATTAGTCAGTTGTTTCTATAATCCAATGCCCTTGCATTGTTACTTCCTCTGATTGTGTGCCGATGCTCACATCAGCTCTGTTATGGACCGACAGATCCTTTAATGGATTTTATCCGACCTTGTCCTTCATATTCAATAACCTTGTGAGCCTTCCCTTGGATACATAATGCCTTTGGTAAATTGTATCATCTACTTTCTCAACCTTGCTCTACTTTCGAGCTTGTGATATTTACTATTGAAGCTTGTGGTATATGTTTCCACGATACCCTGACGGGTTGAACGCATGCCTTCCTTAATATGTGTGAACTCGAAAGTTTTCACGAGTCATACTCATCTGGTATTACACCAGGTAACACTTTCAACACTAATGCCTTTATCAAAGCGAGAAGTGAATGGGAGGTTATACATTGAAGAAGTGGGAGTCGACCTTGAACTTGTGTTCATGCCCATGGACACGATGCAGATCTTATCATTAAAGCTTCTTTTAAATAAATTATTCCTTTGGTATAAGTTCATCTTATATCTAGGATCTGGCCTTTTGCAACCGTGGTTCCGACCATGATTGTTCTTCTTTGATCTCATTTCTCGGACAAGTTAAAACAATTGTCTTCTATGGATCAATACACCAGTCCAACCTTTACTTTGATCTTGTGTCGAGTATTACCCCCCTGGTATCTCGAGATTATCATGGAACTGCATAACTCCTTATGAGTTCTTCATCACGTGCTACCTTCCCACTGATTCCAATTTTTCACGGGCTCTGAGTTATTGAACACCCAAAGACACCGATAACTGAACCGAGTCCGCTCTTCGGTTCAACAACTCTTCAGTAAGCTTCTATAAGTACGAGTTTGTACCCGATCACGCCATTCCTAGCCTGTTTGGCTATATCATTGTCGTGACTATTCTAACGGTGCTACCTGGTCCTTATTCTCGGAGCACCAATTTTCGACAATAAACTAACCTTACGTCGATTTTCCTCGTCATACCCTTTCACCTTAAACAACAAGCTTGAGTTCGAGTTTGTGTCGTACCCATGGTTCCAATGACTTTTGGCTTCATCATTCCTTTGACTTGATGTCGTCGCTGATTGATTACTTCTTCATGAAATCTGTCGACAAATGTGTCATGATCCTCATCAACCTTATGAGTTCTTCCAGGATATCAATTGAATTCATGATGAGAAATACCATCCTTGTCCCTTGATGATTTGAGTTATCATCGGCAACATTCTTGCCTTCCCCCCCCCAACACAAACTTGTTCACAATTTGTGTTGTACCTTGGTTTCCTTGCTATCCAACAATTGTTCTTCTTTACCTTGGAGTATTACCGTCCTTTATGTCAAGAATGTTCTGAGATTTGTTCCACCTCTTGAGAATTCTTGACATAGAAATACTTCTCACCATCACCATTCTTTCTTGGTCCCCGTGTTAATTCCAACAAGTGAACGGTGTTGTTTGGATTCTTTCCTTCTAGCAACCCTATTTTTTTTGAAGATTAATGGTCGAAAGTTCATTCTTAGGCTATTGATTATTGCATCACCATTCTGACATTGGTCGTGCAACCCAACCCATATTTCGGGCGCACCTTTCAACCAATGTTTAATTGTGTATGTTTTCCTCGAGCATACTTCCTTATATCATTTGATCTGACAAATGTTATCTCCTTGTTCACTTAATTGTGGACGTCCATCTTTTGGGAATCTCAGTGAATTGCCGTTGAGTTCACCAGACACCTCCTTGTCCTCTCCTTGGGTTAATGATGGACTCTTGATAACGGAAATCACTTCATAGTTCATTTCCCCGAGAATCTTACAATGTAATCTCGTCAATTCGCGTTGCACCTTTTCTTCTCAGGTATCCTGAGTCTGAGGTATCCTGACACCAACCGGATCTGAATCTCGGTCAGATATGATGGTTGGGACATATCTCCAAGAGTTGTAACATTGATCTCTACGTGACCCGGTAACATGATGTCATGCCTAGCACCCCCCCCCCCCCCGCTGGGTGGAGGACCTATCGTTATAATTTGTTTTGCAAGGACAACCATTCTTCCCGGAGGAAATTGTAAGACTTATTCTACAAGTTATTCCTGACGGATCCTTCGTGTTTCCAAAGTCTGATCTTCACCTGAAGACCATGTCAATGCTATCTCGAAGCATGTCAATGGTACTCCGATTTTCAACAAGAACATTTGAAGCACGATGCTAAATTTTATTTATCATTTATCCTAACACCGTTGTGTGAGTAATGTCATGAAATTTCTCTCCCCTTACCTGAAAAGGTTTTCCTACTTTATATCCTATCAAGGATATCATGCTCTGCTTGTCCTTGGGAAGGATATACCCCTGAAATATGTGTTTAAACACATTTTTCCTTTCCATTTGTTCTGTTTAACCTGAGGATCACATTTTCTTTTCCATTGGTTTGTTTAACCTTTCTTGTGATCTACATGATCTAAACAGTAAGATTCTTCTGCTCATGTAAACACCTCGGTGTACAACTCTGCCAGTGAGACCCTGTTTCTATTGTTGATGACATTTCGGTAACCGCCGATGGATGAGAACTTTGCCTCTTGGCCCGCCTCGTTTCAACGAGCAGGAAAATGGTTCCCTTCGTCCCTCGCCCTTGGTATCAACATTGTTGCCGACATAACTGACTTGATACTCTCTGACATGCCTTGCTATCATGACCGTGTAAGATGTCACTGCTCCTATTAAAAAAAACCACATGGTGGGCCCATAACCCACAGTTCCACAGGATCGAAACCTGACTCTCCTATACCCCCTGTTTCCAAAGTTATTCCTCGCGCTTGGCTTCGTATTTAATTCACGGGCCACCTTCCTAGTGCTCTATACTGGTATCAGACGCAATACTTACTCTCGCTACTCTGAACCCCTTTCTCACTCTGGTTCAGGCTTCGAGCAACTATCTATCCGCTTGGAGCCTATTATGGTACCTTCGTACCTTACTCTCGAGGTATTTCATATGTTCAACTCGAGAGATAATCTTATACTAATTCATGGGTTAACCCCAGATTGTTTCCCTCAAAAGCATTATGTCGTAGTGAGCTGCCCCTTATCTTTTCGTAAGTACGATGGAGTTCCCGAAGAAATGATGACAAGTTTATCATGATGCATCGGAATAAAGGATTGAAGACATCAACGAAAGGAATTAACTTCCTCGAGAAGATCCATTAGAATATCGTAACCAGAACTTTCCCCTTACTCCCCTCTTAAATCTCGGAACGAGATTTCTTGTAGTGGAGGAGATTTGTAACGCCCGGATAATCATGCTACAGTGATCTCACGTTAATGGTGACACGTCACCTCTGTCACTGTAATTAATCTCGGATTAATTCAAAGCCGTTTCAAATTTAAATCCTAAATAAGTCAAACGTCAAAAGTTTCCAAATATTAAAATAAAATGTTCGGGCCATGTCTAATATTGCATCGGTAATTATGGCGTAGTAAACACCTTTTTATAAAATGCCTAATTACTTTTAGATGAATTTAAACAGGAAAGAAATAAATAAAAGAAAGGAAATACAAAAGAGAAACACAAAAAAAAAGGAAAAGAACCCCCCCCTCGGTGCTCTGGCCCAGCAGGCCACCGGCCCAACTGGGCCACGACCCACCAGGCCGGCCTAACCGGCCATCCCTCACTCCCCATTTCCCCCCGCTCCCTAAACCCTAGCCCCACCGACACCCACTCCCCCCCCGTCGCCCCACTCGCTCTCCCCCACCCCCTCGCTCTGGATCTGGATCGGGAGGAGCCCGATCCCCTCCTCCCTCGCTCGCGCCCGATGTGAGCCGTCACCAGCCGGCACCAGCGCCGCCTCCCCACCGGACCCCCGCCTCCTCATCTCCTCCCCGCCGCCCAACGTGCTTGACGCCGGCGCCGCATCGCCACCGCTTGGAGGACCTTTCCGCCGTCGCCGTTCGTCGGGGCAACCTCACAGGAGCTCCTCTGCCTCGACCCCGCCGTCGTCGGAACGCCACCTCGACCCCCTCCTCATCGGACTTCCCCGACCTCCGTCGAGCCCGCTGCCTAGACCCCACGGCCCCGTGGTGAGGCCCCGACAACTCCTCCTCCCCTGCTCCGGCCATTTCGGCCATGGCCTCGCTCACCGGCGCCTGCAACGCGCGCCGGCCGCCCTGGCCGCGCCCGCGCCCCCTGCCTGTGCCCGCGTGGCCTGCCGCCCTTAGACACGCCCGCGCCGGCCTCGTCCTGCCCCGGACGGCGTCGCCCTCCGCCCGGGCCGTTGCCTTGCCTTGCCTCGCCGTGTTCCCCATGCCCACGCGCCGGTCTGGGCTCCCTGCGCCCTGCTGCCGCTTGTGCGGTGGTCGCCGGCGCCCCGCCAACCTCGCCCCGCTCTGCGCCTCGCCGGCGCCCCCCCTCGGGCGCCCTGTTGGGGCCGGCCACCACGCCCGCACACCGGTGCCCGTTGCCCGCAACCGCGCCCGTTGCACCCGAACCCGCTAAGGCCCATGTGCCTATGACATGAGGGGCCCAGGCCCTAGAACGAAAATTAAAAAAAAGATTTAATAAAATAAATAAATGATTAAAATAATTAAAATATTAATTAGTTAAATAATTAGAGAATTAATTAACTTAATTGATCCTGATTAGATTAACCTAATCACCTAGTTAGTTAATTAATCTATTAGGTTAGTTAACAGTCAATGACAGCTGGGACCCACACGTCAGTTGACCAGTCAACTCTGTTGACTGCTGATGTCAGCATGACATCATGCTGATGTCATTATTCCATTTTTGAATTAATTTAAATAACTAATTAAATTCCAGAAATTAATAAAATCTTTAGAAAATCATATCTTTTAATCCGTAACTCGGATTAAAATATTTTCAACATGAAAGTTGCTCAGAACGACGAGACGAACCCGGATACGCAGCCCGTTCGTCCACCACACACCCCTAACATATCAAACACGCAACTTTCCCCCTCTGGTTCATCTGTCCGAAAACGCGAAACACCGGGAATACTTTCCCGGATGTTTCCCCCCTTCGTCGGTACCACCTCATACCACGTTAGGGCACACCTAGCACCGCTCATTGTCACGTCACGCATCGTCGTGTTTATGTTTGCATTGTATTCATTGTTTCTTCCCCCCTCTTATCTCCGGTAGACTACGAGACCGACGCTGCTGCTGCCCAGTTCGACTACGGAGTTGACGACCCCTCTCTCTTGCCAGAGCAACCAGACAAGCCCCCCCCTTGATCACCAGATATCGCCTATTCTCTTCTATACTGCTTGCATTAGAGTAGTGTAGCCTGTTACTGCTTTCCGTTGATCCTATTCTGATGCATAGCCTGACATTGTTGCTACACCTGTTGATACCTTACCTGCAATCCTAAATGCTTAGTATAGGATGCTAGTTTATCATCATTGGCCCTACATTCTTGTCGGTCTGCCTTGCTATACTATTGGGCCGTGATCACTTGAGAGGTGATCACGGGTATATACTATACATACATACATACTATACAGATGGTGACTAAAGTCGGGTCAGCTCGAAGAGTACCCGCGAGTGATTCACGGATTGGGGGCTGAAAGGACCTTTGTCCCGACGGCCCTCTGTGTGGATCTTTGTGGCGGAGCGACAGGGCAGGTTGGGACCGCCTAGGAGAGAGGTGGGCCTGGCCCTGTTCGGCGTTCGCGGATACTTAACACGCTTAACGAGATCTTGGTATTTGATCTGAGTTGGCTACGAGCCTATACGCACTAACCATCTACGTGGGAGTAGTTATGGGTATCCCGACGTCGTGGTATCAGCCGAAGCACTTCAGACGTCAGCGACGGAGCGGCGCGCGCCGGATTGGACTGGAACGCCTGCTAGGCTAGGTCTGCTTCCGGCCGCCCACGCAACGTGCAGGTGTGCTCAGGGCGATGGGCCCAGACCCCTGCGCGCTTAGGTTTAGACCGGCGTGCTGGCCTCTCTGTTGTGCCTAGGTGGGGCTGCGACGTGTTGATCTTCCGCGGCCGGGCATGACCCAGGAAAGTGTGTCCGGCCAAATGGGATCAAGCGTGTTGGGTAAGTTGGTGCACCCCTGCAGGGAAGTTAATCTATTCGAATAGCCGTGATCTTCGGTAACAGGACGACTTGGAGTTGTACCTTGACCTTATGAAAACTAGAACCGGATACTTAATAAAACACACCCTTCCAAGTTCCACAGACAACCCGGTGATCGCTTTTCCATAGGGCGACGAGGAGAGGATCGCCGGGTAGGATTATGCTTTGCGATGCTACTGGAGATGCTACTTGGAGATGCTACTTGGAGGACTTCAATCTACTCTCTTCTACATGCCGCAAGACGGAGGCTGCCAGAAGCGTAGTCTTCGATAGGACTAGCTATCCCCCTCTTATTCTGGCATTCTGCAGTTCAGTCCACTGATATGGCCTCCTTACACATATACCCATGCATATGTAGTGTAGCTCCTTGCTTGCGAGTACTTTGGATGAGTACTCACGGTTGCTTTCTCCCCCCTTTTTCCCCCTTTCCTTCCTTTCTGGTTGTCGCAACCAGATGTTGGAGTCCAGGAGACAGACGCCACCGTCGACGACAACCCCTACTACACCGGAGGTGCCTACTACTACATGCAGCCCGCTGAAGACGACCAGGAGTAGTTAGGAGGATCCCAGGCAGGAGGCCTGCGCCTCTTTCGATCTGTACCCCAGTTTGTGCTAGCCTTCTTAAGGCAAACTTGTTTAACTTATGTCTGTACTCAGATATTGTTGCTTCCGCTGACTCGTCTATGATCGAGCACTTGTATTCGAGCCCTCGAGGCCCCTGGCTTGTATTATGATGCTTGTATGACTTATTTATGTTTTAGAGTTGTGTTGTGATATCTTCCCGTGAGTCCCTAATCTTGATCGTACACATTTGCGTGCATGATTAGTGTACGATTGAATCGTGGGCGTCACACAGAGGCTTGCGGCGGCGGAACTCCCAATCTATCTTGATATTCGATGTTTTTAGGGTACGTAGGCTTAAATAGGCGAAAGAAGTCGGTTGGGGGAGCTTCGAGGGGCCCACGAGATAGGGGGGCACGCCCAGTAGGGGGGGGGTGCCCTCCTATCTCGTGGCCTCCTCGAGGATCTTCTGATGTGAACTCCAAGTCTCCCGGATCATATTCTTCCAAAAAATCACGCTGCCGAAGGTTTCATTCCGTTTGATATTCCTTTTCCTCGAAATACTGAAACAGACAATAAAACAACAATATGGGCTGGGCCTCCGGTTAATAGGTTAGTCCCAAAAGTAATATAAAAGTGTATAATAAAGCCCCTAATCATTCAAAACAGATAATAAAATAGCATGATTGCTTCATAAATTATAGATACATTGGAGACGTATTAGCATCCCCAAGCTTAATTCCTACTCGTCCTCGAGTAGGTAAATGATAAAGAAAGAATTTAGGAAGTGTGAATGCTAGAAGGTGCACAAGTTTGATCAATGATAATTTCAATCACCTTTTCTAGCATGATAATATGTCATAACAGTAGTTCATCTCATAAAACTTCTCACGATAAAGTAACAAGCAATTCACATGTCAAAGCATAGACCATAAACATTCTTGAAAACTAGCAAACTTCATTCTCAGTCATCAAACAATTGCAATTCATCTTATTTTCAGGAATAGCAAACTCGACATACTCAACTATCATATAGTCTTCTACAATTGCTAACACTCACGCGATACTAATGGTTATGGAGTTTCAATCGGACACCGAGAAAGATAGGGGCTTATAGTGTTGCCTCCCAACGTATTCACCTTTGGGTAATGTCAACAATAATAGTTCATGCTAACTTACATCCAGTTGGATATATATATCAGGATCACCCCAACACAAAGTGCTTGCCAAAGGATAAAATGAAAAAGGGAAAGGTGAAGATCACCTTGACTCTTGCATAAAGTAAGAGGGAAGCAGAGGTTGTCATGCGCTTCTAGGGTTGGATGCATAAAATCTTAATGTGAATGAACGTCACTTTATATTGCCACTTGTATATGGACCTTTATTATGCAGTCCGTCGCTTTTATTGCTTCCATAACAAGATCCGTATAAAGCTATTTTCTTCACACGAAAAGATCATACATATTTAGAGAGAAATTTTTATTGCTTGCACCGATGAAAACTTACTTGAAGGATCTTACTCAATCCATAGGTAGGTATAGTGTACTCTCATGGCAAAACTGGGTTTAAGGATATTTGGAAGCACAAGTAGTATCTCTACTTGGTGCAAGGAATTTTGGCTAGCATGAGGGTGAAAGGCAAGCTCAACATGTTTGAATGATCCATGACAATATACTTTAACTGAGATGTCAGAAAACATAAACCATTACGTTGTCTTCCTTGTCCAACATAAACTCTTTAGCATGTCATACTTAATGAGTGCTCCCAATTATAAAACATGTCTACAATAGTATATTTATATGTAAAATCTTTCTTCCCTCAATATTCTTTCATGAATTGTTCAAATGACCAATACAATGCTTGCTAACCTTCAATAAATTTACAAGCTTTACTTCTTAGACTCCCCATGGGATAAGCAAATGAAACATATATAATTTCAGATTTATGACAATCAACTGATTCAACAATTTACTCATAGGATATAAGTGAAGCACACGAGTAAATGACCAACTACTCCAACAAGATATAAGTGAAGATCAATGAGTAGCTAAATAATTATATAACTATGTGAAGACTCTCTCTCATTTAATAATTTCAGATCTTGGTATTGTATTCAAACAGCAAGCAAAACAAAATAAAATGACATTGCAAGATAGCACAACTCATGTGAAGAAGCAAAAACTTAGGCTCAACCGGTACTAACCGATAGTTGTTGAAGAAGAAAGGTGGGATGCCTACCGGGGCGTCCCCAAGCTTAGATGCTTGAGACTTCTTGAATATTATCTTGGGGTGCCTTGGCCATCCCCAAGCTTGAACTTTTGTGTCTCCTTAATTCCTCTCATATCATGGTTTCTCTTCTTTTTATCAAAAGCTTCATTCACAACAAACTCAACAAGAACTCGTGAGATAGGTTAGTATAAACCAATGCAAAAACTTATCATTTTCTACTATAACAAATCACTAAAATTATTATTCCACAATGAATACTAAATTCCTCTGCATATTTAATACTCCTATCCTCAAATAGAATCATTAAACAAGCAAACATATGCAAACAATGCAAACATAACAGCAATCTGCCAAAACAGTATAGTCTGTAAACAATGCAAGAGTATCAATACTTCCCTAATTACAAAAAATATGAAATAAAATTCCCATTGTAGTAAATTTATCAGATCTCATCATGCAAAAGGTTTCAACATTATATCATGCTCTTACTTTTCTACGGATTTTTTGCAACAACGGTAAACTTTCTGTTTTCAAACAGTAACATGTATACTAGCAAAATAAGCATGGCAAAGGCTATCCTTGAATTTTTTATTGAAATTAAAGATGCAAAACATTATTCTAAATAACAGAAAGCAAATACCAACAAAAGAAAATGACTCTCCAAGTAAAACACATATCATGTGGCGAATAAAAATATAGCTCCAAGTAAAGTTACCGATGAACGAAGACGAAAGAGGGGATGCCATCTGGGGCATCCCCAAGCTTAGGCTGTTGGTTGTCCTTGAATATTACCTTGGGGTGCCTTGGGCATCCACAAGCTTAGGCTCTTGCCACTCCTTATTCCATAGTCCATCGAATCTCTACCCAAAACTTGAAAACTCCACAACACAAAACTCAACAGAAAACTCGTAAGCTCCGTTAGTATAAGAAAAATAAAACCACCACTTAGGTACTGTAATGAACTCATTCTAAATTCATATTGGTGTAATATCTACTGTATTTTAACTTCTCTATGGTTCATACCACTTAATACTAGCCATAGATGCATCAAAATAAGCAAACAACACACGAAAAACAGAATCTGTCAAAAACAGAATAGTCTGTAGTAATCTGTATCAAACGTATACTTATGGAACTCCAAAAATTCTACAAAATTAGTAAGTCCTAAGAAATTTGTGTAAAAATCCAGATCAAAAAGAATCAGATCAGAAGAACGTCTCTCTGAATTAACAAAACTAATTTACTGGGTGCAAAAGTTTCTGATTTTCAGAAGGATCAACACAACTATCACCAAAAGCCATCCTAAAGGTCCTACTTGGCACTTCATTGAAACAAAAGCTATAAAACATGATTATTACAGTAACATAATCATGTGAACACACAAAAACAGTAAGGGTAAATATTGGGTTGTCTCCCAACAAGCGCTTTTCTTTAATGCCTTTCTAGCTAGGCATGATGATGGCAATGAAGCTCACATAAAAGATAAGAATTGAAACATAACGGGAGCATCATGAAGCATATGACTAGCACTTTTAAGTCTAACCCACTTCCTATGCATAGGGATTTTGTGAGAAAACAACTTATGGGAACAATAATCAACTAGCATAGGAAGGTAACACAAGCATAGCTTCAAGATTTTCAACACATATAGAGGAAACTTGACATTATTGCAATTCCTACAAGCATATATTCCTCGCTCATAATAATTTTCAGTAGCATCATGAATGAATTCAACAATATAACCAGCACCTAAAGCATTCTTTTCATGATCTACAAGCATAGAAAATTTACTACTCTCCACATAAGCAAAATTCTTCTCATTCGGAATAGTGGGAGTATCATAAGAGACTTGAACACTAAAAATTGTTTCCACATTAAAAGATGAATGTTCAGAAAAAGGGTAATCATAATCATGCCAAGATTTGTAAATATAATCATCACTACTTTTTATAGCATAAGTTTCATCACAATAATCATCATAAGTAGCAACTTCGTTCTCATCATAATCGATTGAAACCTCTCCCAAGATAGTGGAATCATCACTAAATAAAGTTGACACTCTTCCAAATCCACTTTCACATTCATCACAATAAGATTCAACATCCTCCAAAATAGTGGGATAACTACTTCCTAAAGTTGACACTCTTCCAAACCCACTTTCATCAATATAATCATCATAAGTAGGAGGCATGCTATCATCATAACAACTTTGCATATCAAAACTTGGGATGCTAAAAAATATCATCTTCATTAAACATAGCATCCCCAAGCTTGGGACAAACATTAATTTCAGCAAATATATTCTCAAATATTTCATCCTCATCAAACATAGCTTCCCCAAGCTTGGGCCCTTTCATATCATAAGCATAGTCACTCTCATCATTAAAAATATTGATAGCACCAATAGTATAGCAATTATCATCATCACAATGCGTAGTAGGAGCAGCATCATTTGGGAGGGATACCTTTCTACCTTTGTTGCTCCTTCTTTTCTTTTTCTTCTTCACATTATGTGTGGTTTCAACCTTCCTTTTTGAGCTCCTTATTGACAAGATTGGTTGAATAGAAAGCTCCTCCTCATTACCTGATTCATCATAAGAAATAATAGGAGGATATTGGGAAGTCTCTTCCCTTTCATTAGTATTCTCATCATCTTCTATTTGCTTTCTTTTCTTTAGGTAATTTGCAATATAAGGATTTTCAATGCAATTCACCGCACAATACAAATAAATCTTCTCTAGATCAATATCAAGGAATTTCTTATGGGCAAATTCTTGAAGGTCCTTGAGTAAACGTTTCAATTCTTCACAACCCAAAAGCAAACTAAGTTCATTGTAATTAGCAAGGGAGATCAAATCATCACAATTTTTGGACACGATTCGATCATGAAACAATTTGCATAGGAGATGTAAATGACCACGTTCATTGCAAAGTTCACAAGTACGGCAAAGGAAATTCAAATTTTCAGCACTCACATTTAGCCTTTCTTGCAACCATTTAGTTTCTAAATGCTTATGCCTCTTGCAATATATATCTTCTCTATTTGGTGTGTTCATGCAAACATGCACTCCACAAAAGTTGACATGCTCATAAGATATATTTCCATCATGACTAGAGCAATCATCATTAGTACTATGGATATTCAAGGAGTTTATACTAACAACATTGAAATCATGCTCATCATTCAAAGATTTAGTACCAAGCATTTTAAAGCATTCTTCTTCTAGCACTTGAGCACAATTTTCCTTTCCATCAAACTCACGAAAGATATTAAAAAGACGAAGCGTATGAGACAAACTCAAGTCCATTTTTTTGTAGTTTTCTTTTATAAACTAAACTAGTGATAAAACAAGAAACAAAAAGATTCGATTGCAAGATCTAAAGATATACCTTCAAGCACTCACCTCCCCGGCAACGGCCCCAGAAAAGAGCTTGATGTCTACTACACAACCTTCTTCTTGTAGACGTTGTTGGGCCTGCAAGTGCACAGGTTTGTAGGACAGTAGCAAATTTCCCTCAAGTGGATGACCTAAGGTTTATCAATCCGTGGGAGGCGTAGGATGAAGATGGTCTCTCTCAAACAACCCTGCAGCCAAATAACAAAGAGTCTCTTGTGTCCCCAACACACCCAATACAATGGTAAATTGTATAGGTGCACTAGTTCAGCGAAGAGATGGTGATACAAGTGCAATAAAGATAGTAGATATAGGTTTTTGTAATCTGAAAATATAAAAACAGCAAGGTAACTAATGATAAAAGTGAGCGTAAATGGTATTGCAATGATAGGAAACAAGGCATAGGGTTCATACTTTCACTAGTGCAAGTTCTCTCAACAATATAACATTGATAGATCTTATAACAATCCCTCAACATGCAACAAAGAGTCACTCCAAAGCCACTAATAGCGGAGAACAAACGAAGAGATTATGGTAGGGTACGAAACCACCTCAAAGTTATTCTTTCGGGTCAATCTATTCAAGAGTTCCTACTAGAAATAACACCTTAAGACACAAATCAACCAAAACCCTAATGTCACCTAGACACTCCATTGTCACCTCAAGTATCCGTGGGCATGATTATACGATATGGATCACATAATCTCAGATTCATCCAACCAACACATAGTACTTCAAAGAGTTCCCCAAAGTTTCTACCGGAGAGTCAAGAGAACGTGTGCCAACCCCTATGCATAGGTTCATGGGCGGAACACGCAAGTTGGTCACCAAAACATACATCAAGTGGCACATGATATCCCATTGTCACCACAGATAAACACGGCAAGACATACATCAAGTGTTCTCAAATCAAAGACTCAATCCGATAAGATAACTTCAAGAGGGAAACTCAATTCATCACAAGAGAGTAGAGGGGGAGAAACATCATAAGATCCAACTATAATAACAAAGCTCACGATACATCAAGATCGTGCCATAGAGAGAATACGAGAGAGAGAGAGAGATCAAACACATAGCTACTAGTACATACCCTCAGCCCCGAGGGAGAACTACTCCCTCCTCGTCATGGATAGCGCCGGGATGAGGAAGATGGCCACCGGTGATGGGTTCCCCCTCCGGCAGGGTGCCGGAACAGACTCCCGAGAGGTTTTTGGTGGCTACAGAGGCTTGCAATGGTGGAACTCCCGATCTATCTTGATATTCGATGTTTTTAGGGTACGTAGGCTTATATAGGCGAAAGAAGTCGATCGGGGGAGCCTCGAGGGGCCCACGAGACAGGGGGGCGCGCCCAGTAGGGGGGGGCGCCCTCCTATCTCGTGGCCTCCTCGAGGATCTTCTGACGTGAACTCCAAGTCTCCCTAATCATATTCTTCCAAAAAATCACGCTGTCGAAGGTTTCATTCCGTTTGGACTCCGTTTGATATTCCTTTTCCTCGAATACTGAAATAGGCAATAAAACAACAATATGGGTTGGGCCTCCAGTTAATAGGTTAGTCCCAAAAGTAATATAAAAGTGTATAATAAAGCCCATAATCATTCAAAACAGATAATAAAATAGCATGAATGCTTCATAAATTATAGATACGTTGGAGACGTATCACTATCCTAAGTCAGACCAGAACTAGGGATGTGACATAAGGAGACACAAAAGCTCAAGCTTGGGGATGCCCAAGGCACCCCAAGATAATATTTCAAGAAGTCACAAGCATCTAAGCTTGGGGATGCCCCAGTAGGCATCCCGCCTTTCTTCATCAACAATTATCGGTTAGTATCGGTTGAGCCTAAGTTTTGCTTCTTCACATGAGTTGTGCTATTCTTAGAATGTCATTTTATTTTCATTTTGCTTGTTGTTTTAATAAAATACTTAGACCTGATTTTTTAAAATAAAATAGAGTCCTCAAATAGGAGGCTGGGTAAGCGGCATTCATATCCCGTCAGCGAAGCTCTTTTCTATGGAATTTCTCTGGTGCTTCACTTATATCTTTTTGAGCACGGTGTGCTTTAGTATTTTTGAAGAAATTCTCTCTTGCTTCACTTAAATTAATTTGAGAGAAAGAAATAATGTGCTCATGATCTTCATTTATATCTTTCTGGAGTAGCTTGTCATTTACTCTTGTGCTTCACTTATATCCTATGAGTAAATTGTTGAATGAATTGAATATCATGAAGTTGAAATTACATGTTCATATCATGCCTAGTAGTGGCTTCACATTGGGTTTAGAAAGTGAAAGCTTTTGAAGCTTGACAATCACAATATTGGGCATACAAGCAATTCACGAATAATTAGTATAAGGAAGAGAACTTTCACATGCAAAATACACTATCTTGGAAATCTTTTGTGATTGTGAGCCCCCATTGAAATATTATATGCCAAAATTGTTGACGTTGGACAAGGAAGACAACGTAATGATTTATGTTTGTTCATATTCACATAGAAGTTATATTGTCATAGATCCTTCAACATGTGGTGCTTGCCCCCTATCTTTGCTAGCCAAAAATTCCGCACCAATTAGAGATACTACTTGTGCATCCAAAAACTCTTAAACCCAAATCTTGTTTTGAGAGTCCACCATACCTACCTATGGATTGAGTAAGATCCTTCAAGTAAGTAGTTGTCATCGGTGCAATAAGGCAATAAAAATTTCTTCTAAAAGTGTTAGATCATTTAGTGTAAGAGAAAATTGAGCATTGTACGAACTTGTGATGGCAAAGAATAAAAGCGACAGACTGCTTAATAAAGGTTGCTATCATAAGGGGCAATATAATGTGACGTTCTTTTGCACTAAGGGGTCGAGCATACAAACAAATAAGCGCATGGCAACCTCTGCTTCCCTCTTCAAAGGGCCTATCTTTTACTTTATGTATTTACTTTTATGCAAAGAGTCAAAGTTTTTCTCTCTATTCCTTTTTATTTTTCTCCTTTGGCAAGCATCATGTGGTGAGGAAAGATCTAGGCACATATATCCAGTTGAATATGGGTAGCATGAGTTATTATTGTTGATGTCACCAAAGGTGAATACGCTGGGAGATGAAATTATAAGCCCCTATCTTTCTATGTGCCCGGTTGAAATGTTTTTCTCATGTGTATGCGGTGAGTGTTAGCAATCATAGAAGACTATATGATGGTTGAGTATGTGGAGCTTTTACTTAGACTTTGTTGAATAAGTTGAACTGCAATTGCTTGATGACTGAGAACATAGGTTGTTGAGTTTCACGAGAGTTCATTGTTTGAACCTTAACATGTGAATTGGTTGCTACTATAACATGAGAAGTTTTATAAGAAAGAATTGTTGTTATGATGCTAGAAAAAGTGATTGAAATTATCATTGATCAAACTTATGTGCACTTTGCTAGCATTCACACTTCATAAAGTATTTCTTTTATCATTTACCTACTCGAGGACGAGTAGGAATTAAGCTTGGGGATGCTGATACGTCTCCAACGTATCTATAATTTATGAAGTATTCATGCTGTTATTTTATCATTCTTGGGTGCTTTACAATCATTTTATAGCAACTTTATATCATTTTTTGGGACTAACCTATTGACGCAGTGCCCAGCGCCAGTTGCTGTTTTTTTCTTGTTTTTTACATCGCAGTAAATCAATATCAAATGGAGTCCAAACGCAACGAAACTTTACGGAGATTTTTTATGGACTAGAAGGAACCCAATGGGCCTGAGCTGCACCTGGGGGTGGCCCGAGGTGGGCACAACCCACCAGGGTGCGCCAGGGCCCCCTGGCGCGCCCAGGTGGGTTGTGCCCACCTCGGTGGCCTCCTGCACCCCCTCTTTGCACTATAAATTCCCAAATTTTCCGAAACCCTTTGGGGCTAACCTAGATCAGAAGTTCCACTACTGCACTGTAGCCGCGAAAATCAATCTAGACCCTATTCCAGCACCCTGCAGGAGGGGGGAATCATGTCCGGTGGCCATCTTCATCATCCCGGCGTCCACCACGATGAGGAGGGAGTAGTCCACCATCGGGGATGAGGGTTTGTACCAGTTGCTATGTGCTTGATCTCTCTCTCTCTCTCTCTCTCTCTCTCTCTCGTGATCTATATCATATGCTTTGTTAATATAGTCAGATCATATGATGTTTCTCCCCTCTATACTCTTGTTATGATGAATTGAGTCTTTACCCTTCAAAGTTTTGTCTTGTCGGATTGAATATTCAGAGATGAGAACACATGATATATGTCTTGCAATATGAATACTTGAGGTGACAATGAGGTATTTTATTGATTCACTTGATATGTGTTATGGCATTCAACTCGCGGGTTCCCGTGGTGATATTGGGGTAATCTATGCATAGGGGTTGATGCACGTTTTTCTCCGACGGAAACTTTGGGGTCTCTTTATAGTTCTTTGTGTGGATTGAGTATTATAAATATGAATTTGCTTTGGTGTTATTCTAGTACGAACTCTAGGATAGATCGAACGAAAAAATAGCTTTGTGTTATTTTAGATGAACTCTTGAATAGATCGCACGGAAAGAATAGCTTTAAGGTGGTTTCGTGACCTACAAACAATTCCTATCTTTTGTTCTCCGCTAATAGGAACTCGGGAGTGTTTGTTTATTGCACTTTGAGGGATAATCATATGATCGAACTATGGTAGCATTGTTGAGAGGTTGCACTAGCGAAAGTACGGACGCTAGGCCTCATTTTAAAGCATTGCAACACCGTTTTTGTGCCTATTTACTATTTGCTACCTTACTGTTTTTATTTATTCAGATTATAAAAATATATTTCTACCATACATATTACACTTTTATCACCATCTATTCGCTGAACTAGTGCACCTATACAATTTGCCATTGTATTGGGTGTGTCGGGGACATAAGAGATTTCTTGTATTTGGTTGCAGGGTCGTTTGAGAGAGACCATCTTCATCCTACACCTCTCACAGATTGATAAACCTTAGGTCATCCACTTGCGGGAAAATTGCTACTGTCCTACAAAACTCTGCGCTTGGAGGCCTAATACGTGTCTACAAGAATAAAGTTGCATAGTAGACATCAACCTACTTAAATCTCTTTGCAAACGGTTGATAAATCAACTGCTATACCCTTCAGTATTTGTGAGGACGTGGCTATTGTGGTTGAAAATGTTATGATCTTTACGGACTTTTTGATATTTTCGAGGACGACAGTATGTCGATCATCCTTGGTAGACCTTTTTGAATACTGCATGGGCTATTATTGATTGCAACAAAGGCAATGTCACTTTTCATGTTAATGGTAATGAGCATACGGTACACTTTCCGAAGAAACAACCTCAAGTTCATAGTATCAATTCTATTGGAAAAATTTCAACTATTATTATTGGAGGATTCGAATTCCCTCTTCCTACTATCACAAAGAAATATGACATTCTTATCATTGGGGACATGCATATCCCCGTTGAGGTAACCTAGTGTTATTAAAAAATTCTCCCTTTTCATGTTATTGGAAAGAAGTTTGTTAATAAGACTTGATCAACCTTGTTAACGGATTCCTTTTGATGAGCATGAGATGGATGAATTTAGAAAGGACAACTTTTTGTACCCACCTTTTACTTTCTGTTATTTAGATTAAATAAAGCAAAAATAGTATTATCTGTCTGTTTTTTTGAATTATCCGTGCAATAAAAAATGTCCTGAAAATAAAAGTTCTCGGAATGCCCTGAAAATTTAGTATGATTTTCATAGAATATTTTAGAATTTTTGGCACTGAACATGCACTAGGGGGATGCACCAGTGGGCCACAAGGGTGGAGGGCGCACCCTACCCCCTGGGCTTGCCCCTGCCTTGTGGGTCCCACGTGGGTCCCCTTCACTTATTCTAGCACCCATCCACTTCGTCTTCCTCCAGAAAAAATCACCCCGTAGCTCAAACCCGTGTTCTTGCTCATTTTGCTACCATTTTCGATCTCCTTGTGCAAAGTTCCATTTGCAAAACTGCTTTGGGGGATTGTTCTTCAGTATGTGACTCCTCCAATGGTCCAATTAGCTGTTGTTATAGTGCTTTATTTATTGCAATTTTTTGCTGCTTAGGTGACCCTATTCTTGAGCTTGCATGTCAAATTTATATCCCAAAGTAGTTTTGATGCACTGTTTAGCCTCTAGGCACTTGTGGGAGTAGTTGCTATCAATCTTGTTGAGTTTGGTTCACTTTTATTTTGAGTCAGTAAAAATTTCAGAATTTTTCAGAGGGTAAAATGAAGAGGAGATTGTTGAGAGGCTCCTCAAGCCAGGGTTCGAAGAAAAAGGAAAATGAAGAGAAGGAAAGGCCCAAGTATAACCTTCCTAGCACTGTGGAGGTTCGGCCGTGTGAATGGCCAAGTGATGCATTCTTGGAGGCGACCGGAATTTATGAGGATTTCTATCATTTGGCTGAGAATGTAGGCATCACCGACTTTCTCCATGATAAGTGTGATCAGTACCTCCTACTCACTAATACTTTTGTGCAAAATTTTCACTTTCATGCAAGGAGATCACCACCCACGGTAGAATTTTATTTATATGATGAGCATAAGGAGATGACGCTTTATGACTTTTGTGAGGTTTGTAAATTACCTTATGAGGGCAGCATCGACGAGCCACGTCCTAGAGATGTGGAAGACTTTATTGATGAAGTTGCCATAGGGGAAAGGATAAAGATGTCAGAAGCAAGGGTGTCTAGTTTACATTTTCCTGTTTTGCGCTACTACTCAGTATTTGCTGGGAGATGTTTAATTGCTCGTGGGGAGAGTGGAGGCCTTAGTGCTCCTGACCTTGCTATTTTGCGCCATTCGTGATAAATCTTTTAGTTTGGGCGCTATGGTTGCTCGACGGTTAAGTTTAAACCGTATGAGGGGTACTATTTTTGGAGGTATATATGCCTCCCACCTTGCTAAATGCTTCCAGATACCCATTAGGCACGATGAAAAAGAGGAGAAGTTGTTGCCCACTATATACTTAGATTATGATAGTATGGTAGCACATGATTTTATTAAGAAAGATGATGACAAGAGACTCATCTATAACCTGGTTTTTAGCGAGGATACTTGTCAGATTACCTGCCTGCACCTTCTTTGTTCGATGTTCATTCAGGCAGGTACTTCATTTTTCCCGCGGACATCTACGCATACTGGGAGGGGACACAATCCCCAGTTCCTGAGCCAGAGCCATCACCTGATCCATATCAGGAGTTTATTTATTAGTGGAGCCGCAGGAGCTCACTAACCAGTGGAACCCCCAGGATCCCCCTCAGTACATCAGAGAGGGCTACTTTTATGCATGGGCGTAGACCAACTTAGGCCAAAATTCTAAGTTTGGGGGAGTACGTATTTCTCACCGACATTACATTCATGTTCACACACTCATTCTAGTTGTCGGTGTCCATACTTTTCCATTGTATTATCCATGCTGGTTTATTTTATTTTCTCGCTTTCTTCTTGTGTGTTTGAAAAACTTTGAGAAAAATCCAAAAAAATTAGTTGTAGCTTCTATTTAGTTTCCTTTCCATGTTTATGTAGTAGTACTATTAAAATAAAAACCAAAAAGATTTCTCGTTCTTCTTTTGCTTGTCGGGAGCTTTCCCGTGTAAATAGTTTTTCTCGTTCTTGTTTTACTTTCTTTAGAAAAACAAAAACTCCAGAAACATTTTTGTGTGTTTCTTTGAAATTCTTTTTCTTTTCTTTGGGGGCCGAGAGGAGAAAACCACAATGAAAATGATGAGTGGCTCTCATATGCATTATTGATGATCTGACAAAGAGCCCATATTACCTTGTCTTCTCCTTTGAATAAATGTTTGCAGATTCCAACTTAGTCCAATGCACGTGCATTATTATTATTATTACTCACACCGCTCGGCTGTGCAAGTGAAAGGCAATAATGATGATATATGATGAAATGATTGAGATGAGGAAAAGCTGGTATGAACTCGACCTATCTTGTTTTTGTAAATATGATTAGTTCATCGTTCCTGATTCAGCCTATTATGAATGAAACATGTTTGCAATGACAATGATAGATTATAGTTACTCATGCCATGCTTAATCAGCTAGGAGTTTATAATTATTTACCTTGCGTGCCAACATGCTTTTAAAATGGTTGTGATGTAGTATGATAGGATGGTATCCTCCTTTGAATGATTCGAGTGACTTGACTAGGCACATGTTCACACATGTAGTTGAAACAAAATCAACATAGCCTCCACGATATTTATGTTCATGGTGATTTATATCCTACTCATGCTTGCACTCATTGTTGGTTAATCTCAACACATGTTTGTTGTTGCTCTGTAGTTGGTTTCTTCCCAGTCTCTTTCTAGCCTTCACTTGTACTAAGCGGCAATACTGCTTGTGCATCCACTTCCATAAACCCCAAAGTTGTTCCATATGAGTCCACCATACCTACCTATATGCGGTATTTACCTGTCGTTCCAAGTAGATTTGCATGTGCCAAACTCTAAATGTTCAAATGATAATCTGTTTTGTATGCCCGAATCGCTCATGTAGCGACTGGGGATGTCAACATCTTCCATGCAAGGTGGTTATTCTCACGATGAGTGGACTTTGCTCATCATTCACGAGAAAGTGGCTGGTAACCGGGATGCCTAGTCCCATGCTCAAATCAAATCAAAATAATTGCAAACAAAACTCCCCCAATATTGTTGTTAGTTGGATGGTACCCGTTGTTTCGGACCAGTCGTGGAGTGCGCTTGTTGGTGGTGGGATAGTATAAACTTTACCATTCTGTTTGGGAACCGCCTATAATGTATGTAGTATGGAAGATACCGAGATCTCTTGGTTGTTTTGTTGAAAATGAAAGCATACTGCTCAAAATATTATTTATCTCTGTTTCAAAAACTCAAGCTCTGGCACCTCTGCAAATCCCTACTTCCCTCTGCGAAGGGCCTATCTATTTACTTTTATTGCTCAGTCATCACCCTCTTATAAAAAGCACCAGTTAGAGAGCACCACTGTAATTTGTATGCATTGTTATTAATTGTATTGAGTATGACTGTGACTGGATCTCTTTTACCATGAATTACAATGTCTAGTCAGTCCTTGATCTTTTGGGGTGCTCTGCATTTATGCTTTGCGGTCTCAGAAAGGGCTAGCGAGATAACATCTTGTTATACCATATCATGATTGTTATGAAAAAGTGTTGTCATCCGAGATTTATTATTATTGCTCGCTAGTTGATTATGCCATTGATATGAGTAAATGTGAGACCTAAATGTTATTGTGAATATGTTTAGTGCATAATCCTTGCTGAAAACCTGAATGCTGGCTTTACATATTTGCAACAACAAGATCAAACCGAGTTTGTAATTTTTTTCTTTGTAACTTTCAGTTTGTCAACTGAATTGCTTGAGGACAAGCAATGGGTTAAGCTTGGGGGAGTTGATATGTCTCCATCGTATCTACTTTTCCAAACTCTTTTGCCCTTGTTTTGGACTCTAATTTGCATGATTTGAATGGAACTAACCCGAACTGATGTTGTTTTCAGCACAATTGCCATGGTGTTATTTTTGTGCACAAATAAAAGTTCTTGGAATGACCTGAAACTTCACGAAGAATATTTCTGGAATTAATAAAAAATATTGGCAAAATAATCAACCAAAGGGGACCCACCACCTGCCCACAAGGGTGGGTGGCGCGCCCTACTCCCTGGGCGCGCCCCTGGCTATGGGTCCCACAAAGCTCCACCGACCTCAACTCCAACTCCATATATTCACGTTTGGGAGGAAAAAACTCAGGGAGCAGGATTCATCGCGTTTTACGATACGGAGCCACCGCCACCTCCTGTTCTTCCTCGGGAGGGTAGATCTGGAGTCAGTTTTGGCTCCGGAGAGGGGAAATCATCGCTAACGTCATCATCAACCATCCTCCATCACCAATTTCATGATGCTCACCGCCGTGCGTGAGTAATTCCATCGTAGGCTTGCTGGACGGTGATGGGTTGGATGAGATTTACCATGTAATCGAGTTAGTTTTGTTAGGGTTTGATCCCTAGTATCCACTATGTTCTAAGATTGATGTTCCTATGAGTTTGCTATGCTTAATGCTTGTCACTACGGCCCGAGTGCCATGATTTTAGATCTGAACCTATTATGTTTTCATGAATATATGTGAGTTCTTGATCCTATCTTGCAAGTTATAGTCACCTACTACGTGTTATGATCTGGCAACCCCGGAGTGAAAATAGTCGGGATACTTCCTGGTGATGACCGTAGTTTGAGGAGTTCATCTATTCACTAAGTGCTAATTCTTTGGTCCGGTTCTCTACTCATAGGAGGCCTTAATATCCCTTAGTTTCCAATAGGACCCCAGTGCCATGGGAGGGTAGGACAAAAGATGTCATGCAAGTTCTTTTCCATAAGCACGCATGACTATATTCGGAATACATGCCTACATTATATTGATGAATTGGAGCTAGTTCTGTGTCACCCTAGGTTATAACTATTGCATGATGAATGCCATCCGACATAATTATGCATCATTGATCCATTGCCTATGAGCTCGTTTCATATTTATCTTTGCTTAGTTACTTTTCTATTGCCACTGTTACGAATGCTACAAAACTGCTACTATTACTTTTGCCGCAGTTACCGTTACTTCCATACTACTTTGCTACTAAATACTTTGCTGCAGATATTAAGTCTTTCAGGTGGGGTTGAATTGACACCTCAGCTGCTAATACTTGAGAATATTCTTTGGCTCCCCTTGTGTCAAATCAATAAATTTGGGTTGAATACTCTACCCTCAAAAAATGTTGCGATCCCCTATACTTGTGGGCCATCAGTTTCCGACTAGCCGCGACCACACTTGCCGGATTCGTTCTCGCACTATGGACACATGAATGAACACCCAAGAATCAGCTAGAACAAAAATGAATCCACAATGATTTCCGCCGGTTGATTAACAATGATGGACGGACTGCGATAAGAGATTCGTGAATATTTTGCTAAGTTGATTACCTTCTCCATGAGAAAAATCCCCGGCCCAATCTCGCAGAAAACCCCAATCGACCAGAGTCTAGAATGTCGGTGCAGATAGGCGGCGGAAAGTGGTAGGGGCGAAAACCCGTGCCGTTTGGAGCGCGACCTCTACCCGCCGACAACAGCCGTCGAGCTTAGGGTGGCCGCCACGATAGAAGTTGATGAGGTGCAGAGTTGCGGAGGAGTCCGCGGCGAGTGGGTGGGGATGAAGTGGGCGAGGGTTTTATTTTTTCCTTTTGCATGTGTGGTTGAACACACAGTTCGCAGAGGCGACGGAGATGAATCGTGTGCGATAGTAAATCACCAAGATTGAATGGGAATCCAAATTTCATTTGTCCTTTGTCCATGAGTTTTTTTTCTACAATGAACATAAACACTACAAATCACGGTGTTCAAATTTGGCACTTTTCCAGGTTCATTTACAATATTTAGGGGATTATGTGCATTTTCTAGGAATTAATGAACATAATTCAAATTCAAACAATCGGTGCTTGAAAAGGTGCACGAGAACGGTTTGGAAAACCATGATCGTGCTATTTAGTAAATTCTCATGCCTTTTACAAGGAATGAGCAGATATTTCAAGGAAATGTGTTAACTGTGTACTATACAAAAATGAAATACATGCTTGGAAAACATGACGCTTGGCATGGTGCCATGGTATGGCCTCACCATGCCCTGGTAAAAATTTGAGAATGTTTATCTTATGTCGTCATGCACACCATTCATAAATCGAACCATCACCGAGGAAATTCATGGTTTCGAGGGGGAAATCAGCAAGATTGAAGGGGCCGTGAATCCAAATTTCCTTCCTAGCTTTTTATTCGGTTTTTTCTACAATCAACATACCCCCTTGAATGCAACATGTTCAAATTAGGCATTTCTCCGGGCTCATTTACCATATTAGGGGATTATGTGCATTTTCTAGGCATTAATCCACACAATTCAAATTAGAATAATTGGTGCATGAAAAGGTGCACAAGAACGGTCTGGAAACCATGCTCGTGCTATTTAATACATTCTCATGCCTTGTAGAAGGAATGGGCAGATATTTCAAGGAAATGTGTTGCAATAGTCAACCATAAACGCATCGTTTACTGGGTTAACAACTATACAAAAATGAAATACATGCTTGGAAAACATGGTGCCATGGTATGGCCTCACCGTGCCCTTGTAAAAATTTGAGAATGTTTTCCTTATGTCGTCATGCATGCCTTTCATAAATCGAACCATCACCGAGGAAGTTTCATGGTTTCGAGGGGGAAATCACCAAGATTGAGGGGGGGGGGGTTCAAATTTCCTTTGTCCTTTGTCCATGAGTTTTTTTCTACGATGAACATACACCTTGCAAATCACCGTGTTCAAATTTTATATTTTTCGGGTTCATTTACCATATTTAGGGGATTATGTGCATTTTCTAGGCATTATGCACATAATTCAAGTTCAAACAATCGGTGCTTGAAAGGGTGCACAAGAACGGCCTGGAAAACCATGCTCGTGCCATTTAGTAAATTCTCATGCCTTTTACAAGGAATGGATAGATATTTCGATGAAATGTGTGGCAATAGTCAACCACAAACGTTTGTTTATTGAGTTTTCAACTATAGAAAAAATGAAATCAATGCTTGAAAAACATGACGCCTGGCATGGTGCCATGGTATGACCGCACCGTGCCCTGGTAAAAAATTAAGAAGATTTGGTTTATGTTGTCATGCATGCAGGAAATATGCCCAAGAGGCAATAATAAAGTTATTACTTATTTCCTTATTTCATGATAAATGTTTATTATTCATGCTAGAATTGTATTAACCGGAAACTTAGTACATGTGTGAATACATAGACAAACAAAGTGTCACTAGTATGCCTCTACTTGACTAGCTCGTTGAATCAAAGATGGTTAAGTTTCCTAGCCATAGACATGAGTTGTCATTTGATTAACGGGATCACATCATTAGAGAATGATGTGATTGACTTGACCCATTCCGTTAGCTTAGCACTTGATCGTTTAGTATGTTGCTATTGCTTTCTTCATGATATACATGTTCCTATGACTATGAGATTATGCAACTCCCGTTTACCGGAGGAACACTTTGTGTGCTACCAAACATCACAACGTAACTGGGTGATTATAAAGGTGTTCTACAGGTGTCTCCGAAGATACTTGTTGAGTTGGCATATTTCAAGATTAGGATTTGTCACTCCGATTGTCGGAGAGGTATCTCTGCGCCCTCTCGGTAATGCACATCACTATAAGCCTTGCAAGCATTGTGACTAATGAGTTAGTTGCAGGATGATGCATTACGGAACGAGTAAAGAGACTTGCCGGTAACGAGATTGAACTAGGTATTGAGATACCGACGATCAAATCTCGGGCAAGTAACGTACCGATGACAAAGGGAACAACGTATGTTGTTATGCGGTTTGACCAATAAAGATCTTCATAGAATATGTAGGAGCCAATATGAGCATCCAGGTTCCGCTATTGTTTATTGACCGGAGATGTGTCTCGGTCATGTCTACATAGTTCTCGAACCCGTAGGGTCCGCATGCTTAACGTTCGGTGACTATTTATATTATGAGTTTATGTGTTTTGATGTACCGATGGTAGTTCGGAGTCCCGGATGAGATCGGGGACATGACGAGAAGTCTCGAAATGGTCAAGACGTAAAGATCGATATATTGGACGACTATATTCGGACATCGGAAAGGTTTCGAGTGATTCGGATATTTTTCGGAGGATCGGTGGAGTTACGGGAATACGGGAGTACATATGGGCCTTAGTGGGCTTTAAGCGAAAAAGAGGAGAAGCCACGAGGGCTGGCCGCGCCCCCCCATGGGCCTAGTCCGAATTGGACTAGGGGAGGGGCTGCGCCCCCTCTTTCCTTCTCCTCCCCCTCCCCTTCGTTTCCCCTCCTAGTGGGACTAGGAAAGGGGGAGTCCTACTCCCACTAAGAGGAGGACTCCTCCTCCCGGTGCGCCCTACAGGGCCGGCCGGCCTCCCCCCTTGCTCCTTTATATACGGGGGCAGGGGGCACCCCAAGACACACAAGTTGATCTGTTGATCTCTCCCAGCCGTGTGCGATGCCCCCCTTCCACCATATTCCACCTCGATCATATCGTAGCGGTGCTTAGGTGAAGCCCTGCATCGGTAGCAACATCATCACCATCATCACGCCGTCGTGCTGACGGAACTCTCCCGTGAAGCTCTGCTGGATCGGAGTTCACGGGACGTCATCGAGCAGAACGTGTGCTGAACTCGGAGGTGCCGTACGTTTGGTACTTGGATTGGTCGGATCATGAAGATGTACGACTACATCAACCGCGTTGTGCTAACGCTTCCGCTTTCGGTCTACGAGGGTACGTGGACAACACTCTCCCCTCTCATTGCTATGCATCACCATGATCTTGCGTGTGCATACGATTTTTTTTGATATTACTACATTCCCCAACAGTGGCATCCGAGCCAGGTTTATGCGTAGATGTTATATGCATGAGTAGAACACAAGTGAGTTGTGGGCGATACAAGTCATACTGCTTACCAGCATGTCATACTTTGGTTCGTCGGTATTGTTGGATGAAGCGGCCCGGACCGACATTACGCGTACGCTTACGCGAGACTGGTTCTACCGACGTGCTTTGCACATAGGTGGCTGGCGGGTGTCAGTTTCTCCAACTTTAATTGAACCGAGTGTGGCTACGCCCGGTCCTTGAGAAGGTTACAACATCACTAACTTGACGAAATATTGTTGTGGTTTTTATGCGTAGGTAAGAATGGTTCTTGCTCAGCCCGTAGCAGCCACGTAAAACTTGCAACAACAAAGTAGAGGACGTCTAACTTGTTTTTGCAGGGCATGTTGTGATGTGATATGGTCAAGACATGATGCTAAATTTTATTGTATGAGATGATCATGTTTTGTAACAGAGTTATCGGCAACTGGCAGGAGCCATATGGTTGTCGCTTTATTGTATGCAATGGAACCGCCCTATAATTGCTTTACTTTATCACTAAACGGTAGCAATAGTCGTAGAAGCAATAGTTGGTGAGACGACAACGATGCTACAATGGGGATCAAGGTATCGCGCCGGTGACGATGGTGATCATGACGGTGCTTCGGAGATGGAGATCACAAGCACAACATGATGATGACCATATCATATCACTTATATTGATTGCATGTGATGTTTATCCTTTATGCATCTTATTTTGCTTTGATTGACGGTAGCATTATAAGATGATCTCTCACTAAATTTCAAGGTAAAAGTGTTCTCCCTAAGTATGCACCATTGCCAAAGTTCGTCGTGCCGAGACACCACGTGATGATCGGGTGTGATAAGCTCTACGTATCTACAACGGGTGCAAGCCAGTTTTGCACACCAAAATACTCGGGTTAAACTTGACGAGCCTAGCTTATGCAGATATGGCCTCAGAACACTGGAGACCGAAAGGTCGAGCATGAATCATATAGTAGATATGATCAACATAGTGATGTGCACCATTGAAAACTACTCCATCTCACGTGATGATCGGACATGGTTTAGTTGATTTGGATCACATGATCACTTAGATGATTAGAGGGATGTCTATCTAAGTGGAAGTTCTTAAGTAAGATGATTAATTGAACTTTAATTTATCATGAACTTAGTCCTGATAGTATTTTGCAAATAATGTTGTAGATCAATAGCTCGCGTTGTTGCTTCCCTATGTTCTATATGTGTTCCTAGAGAAAACTAAGTTGAAAGATGATAGTAGCAATGATGCAGACTGGGTCCATGATCTGAGGTTTATCCTCATTGCTGCACAGAAGAATTATGTCCTTAATGCACCGCTAGGTGACAGACCCATTGCAGGAGCAGATGCAGATGTTATGAATGTTTGGCTAGCTCAATATGATGACTACTTGATAGTTTAGTGCACCATGCTTAACGGCTTAGAATCGGGACTTCAATGACATTTTGAACGTCATGGACCATATGAGATGTTCCAGGAGTTGAAGTTAATATTTCAAGCAAATACCCGAGTTGAGAGATATGAAGTCTCCAACAAGTTCTAGAGCTAAAAGATGGAGGAGAATTGCTCAACTAGTGAGCATGTGCTCAGATTGTCTGGGTACTACAATTGCTTGAATCAAGTGGGAGTTAATCTTCCAGATAAGATAGTGATTGATAGAGTTCTCTAGTCAGCATCACCAAGTTACTGGAACTTCGTGATGAACTATAGTATGCAAGGGATGACGAAAACGTTTCCCCAGCTTTTCATGATGATGAAATCGATGAAGGTAGAAATCTAGAAAGAGCATCAAGTGTTGATGATTAACAAGACCACTAGTTCAAGAAAAGGGCAAAGGGAAAGAAAGGGAACTTCATGTAGAATGGCAAGAAAGATGTCACTCCCGTGAAGAAGCCCAAAGCTGGACCAAAGCCTGAAACTGAGTGCTTCTACTGCAAAGAAATGGTCACTGGAAGCATAAATGCCCTGAATATTTGGTGGATAAGAAGAATGGCAAAGTGAACAAGGGTATATTTGATATACAGGTTATTGATGTGTACCTTACTAGTGCTTATAGTAGCCCCTGGGTATTTGATTCTTGTTCTGTTGCTAAAAATTAGTAACTCGAAACAGGAGTTACAGAATAAACAGAGACTAGTTGAGGGTGAAGTGATGATGTGTGTTGGAAGTGGTTCCAAGATTGATATGATCATCATCGCACACTCCCTATACTTTCGGGATTAGTGTTAAACCTAAATAAATGTTATTTGGCGTTTGCGTTGAGCATGAATATGATTTGATCATGTTTATTGCAATATGGTTATTCATTTAAAGTCAGAGAATAATTGTTGTTCTGTTTACATGAATAAAACCTTCAATGGTCATACACCCAATGAAAATAGTTTGTTGGATCTCGGTCGTAGTGATACACAAATTCATA
Source organism: Triticum aestivum (assembly GCF_018294505.1). Taxonomy (NCBI): domain Eukaryota; kingdom Viridiplantae; phylum Streptophyta; class Magnoliopsida; order Poales; family Poaceae; genus Triticum; species Triticum aestivum. The sequence goes on from NC_057795.1 coordinate 246,976,299, forward strand.
ATATTGATGCCAAAAGATGTAAAGTTAATAATGAGAGTGCAACTTATTTGTGGCACTGCCGATTGGATCATATCGGTGTAAAGCGCATGAAGAAACTCCATAAAGATGGATTTTTGGAATCACTTGGTTATGAATCATTTGATGCTTGCGAACTGTGCCTTTTGGGCAAGATGACTAAAACTCCGTTCTCTCGAACAATGAAACGAGCTACTGACTTGTTGGAAATAATACATACCAATGTATGCGGTCCAATGAGTGTTGATGCTCATGGCGGGTATCGTTATTTTCTGACCTTCATAGATGATTTAAGCAGATATGGGTATATCTACTTAATGAAGCACAAGTCTGAAACATTTGAAAAGTTCAAAGAATTTCAGAGTGAAGTGGAGAATCATCATAACAAGAAAATAAAAGTTTCTACGATCTGATCGTGGAGGAGAATATTTGAGTTACGAGTTTGGCTTTCATTTAAAACAATGTGGAATAGTTTCACAGCTCACGCCACATGGAACACCACAACGTAATGATGTGTCCGAACGTCGTAACCGCACTTTATTGGATATGGTGCGATCTATGATGTATCTTACCGATTTACCACTGTCGTTTTGGGGTTATGCATTAGAGACAGTTGCATTCACTTTAAATAGGGCACCATCAAAATCCGTTGAGACGACGCCTTATGAACTGTGGTTTGGCAAGAAACCAAAGTTGTCGTTTCTTAAAGTTTGGGGCTGCGATGCTTGTGTGAAAAAGTTTCAGCCTGATAAGTTCGAACCCAAATCGGAGAAGTGCGTCTTCATAGAATACCCAAAGGAAACTGTTAGGTACACCTTCTATCACAGATCCGAAGGCAAGACATTCGGATGGATCCTTTCTAGAGAAGGAGTTTCTCTCGAAAGAAGTGAGTGGGAGGAAAGTAGAACTTGATGAGGTAACTGTACCTGCTCCCTTATTGGAAAGTAGTTCATCACAGAAACCGGTTCCTGATGCCTACACATATTAGTGAGGAAGCTAATGATATTGATCATGAAAATTTAGATCAAGTTACTACCAAACCTCGTAGGTCAACCAGAGTAAGATCCGCACCTGAGTGGTACGGTAATCCTATTTTGGAGGTTATGTTACTTGACCATGGAGAACCTACGAACTATGAGGAAGCGATGATGAACCCAGATTCCGCAAAATGGCTTGAAGCCATGAAATCTGAGATGGGATCCACATATAAGAACAAAGTGCGGACTTTGGTGGACTTGCCCGATGATCGGAAAGCCATAGAAAATAAATGGATCTTCAAGAGGAAGACGAACACTGATAGTAATATTACTATCTACAAAGCTCGAATTGTCGCAAAAAGTTTGTCGACAAGTTCAAGATGTTGAATACAATGAGATTTTCTCACTCGTATCTATGCTCAAGTCTGTCCAAATCATGTTAGCAATTGCCACATTTTATGAAATCTGGCAAATGGATGTCAAAACTGCATTCCTTATTGGATTTATTAAAGAAGAGTTGTATATGATGCAACCAGAAGGTTTTGTCAATCCTAAAGGTGCTAACAAAATGTGCAAGCTCCAGCGATCCATCCATGGACTGGTGCAAGCATCTCGGAGTTGGAATATACGCTTTGATGAGTTGATCAAAGCATATGGTTTTATACAGACTTTTGGAGAAGACCTGTATTTATAAGAAAGTGAGTGGGAGCTCTGTAGCATTTCTAATACTATATGTGGATGACATATGGTTAATTGGAAATGATATAGAATTTCTGGATATCATAAAAGGATACTTGAATAAGAGTTTTTCAATGAAAGACCTCGGTGAAGCTGCTTACACATTGAGCATCAAGATCTATAAAGATAGATCAAGATGCTTGATAAGATTTTTCAATGAGTACATACCTTGATAAGATTTTGAAGTAATTCAAAATGGAACAGTCAAAGGAGTTCTTGCCTATGTTGCAAGGTGTGAAGTTGTGTAAGACTCGAAACCCGACTACGGTAGAAAATAGAACGAGAATGAAAAGTCATTCTCTATGCCTCAGTCATAGGTTCTATAAAAGTATTTTATGTTGTGTACCAGACCTATTGTATACCTTGCTCTGAGTTTGGCAAGGGAGTACAATTTTGATCTAAGAGTAGATCACTGGACAACAGTCAAGAACATCCTTAGTGAAGACTAAGAAAATATTTCTTGATTATGGAGGTGATAAAAGAGCCCGTCGTAAAGAGTTACATCGGTGCAAGCTTTTACACCAATTCAGATGACTCTAAGTCTCAATCTGGATACATATTGAAAGTGGGAGCAATTAGCTAGAGCAGCTCCGTGCAAAGCATTGTAGACATAAAATATTTGCAAAATACATACGACTCTGAATAAGACAGACCCATTGACTAAACTTCTCTCACGAGCAAAACATGATCTCACCTTAGTACTCTTTGGGTGCTAATCACATAGCGATGTGAACTAGATTATTGACTCTAGTAAACCCTTTGGGTGTTGGTCATATGACGATGTGAACTATGGGTGTTAATCACATACAGATGTGAATATTGGTGTTAAATCACATGGTGATGTGAACTAGATTATTGACTCTAGTGCAAGTGGGAGACTGAAGGAAATATGCCCTAGAGGCAATAATAAAGTTATTATATATTTCCTTATTTCATGATAAATGTTTATTATTCATGCTAGAATTGTATTAACCGGAAACTTAGTACATGTATGAATACATAGACAAACAAAGTGTCACTAGTATGCCTCTACTTGACTAGCTCGTTGAATCATAGATGGTTAAGTTTCCTAGCCATAGACATGAGTTGTCATTTGATTAACGGGATCACATCATTAGAGAATGATGTGATTGACTTGACCCATTCTGTTAGCTTAGCACTTGATCTTTTAGTATGTTGCTATTGCTTTCTTCATGACTTATACATGTCCCTATGACTATGAGATTATGCAACTCTCGTTTACCGGAGGAACACTTTGTGTGCTACCAAACGTCACAACGTAACTGGGTGATTATAAAGGTGCTCTACAGGTGTCTCCAAAGATACTTGTTGAGTTGGTGTATTTCAAGATTAGGATTTGTCTCTCCGATTGTCAGAGAGGTATCTCTGCGCCCTCTCGGTAATGCACATCACTATAAGCCTTGCAAGCATTGTGACTGATGAGTTAGTTGCAGGATGATGCATTACGGAACAAGTAAAGAGACTTGCCAGTAACGAGATTGAACTAGGTATTGAGATACCAACGATCAAATCTCGGGCAAGTAACATACCGATGACAAAGGGAACAACGTATGTTGTTATGCGGTTTGACCGATAAAGATCTTCGTAGAATATGTAGGAGCCAATATGAGCATCCAGGTTCCGCTATTGGTTATTGACCGGAGATGTGTCTCGGTCATGTCTACATAGTTCTCGAACCCGTAGGGTCCGCACGCTTAACGTTCGGTGACGATTTATATTATGAGTTTATATGTTTTGATGTACCGATGGTAGTTCGGAGTCCCGGATGAGATCGGGGACATGACGAGGAGTCTCGAAATGGTCGAGACGTAAAGATCGATATATTGGACGACTATATTCGGACATCGGAAAGGTTCCGAATGATTCGGGTATTTTTTGGAGGACCGGTGGAGTTACGGGAATACGAGAGTACATATGGGCCTTAGTGGGCTTTAAGGGAAAAAGAGGAGAAGCCACGAGGGCTGGCCGCGCCCCCCCCATGGGCCTAGTCCGAATTGGTATAGGGGAGGGGCTGCGCCCCCTCTTTCCTTCTCCTCCCCCTCTCCTTCCTTTCCCCTCCTAGTGGGACTAGGAAAGGGGGAGTCCTACTCCCACTAGGAGGACTCCTCCTCCTCCTGGCGCGCCCTACAGGGCCGGCCGGCCTCCCCCCTTGCTCCTTTATATACGGGGGCAGGGGCACCCCAAGACACACAAGTTGATCTGTTGATCTCTTCCAGCCGTGTGCGGTGCCCCCCCCCATCATATTCCACCTAGGTCATATCGTAGCGGTGCTTAGGCGAAGCCCTGTGTCGGTAGCAACATCATCACCGTCATCACGCCGTCGTGCTGACGGAACTCTCCCGTGAAGCTCTGCTGGATCGGAGTTCGCGGGACGTCATCGAGCAGAACGTGTGCTGAACTCGGAGGTGCCGTACGTTTGGTAGTTGGATCGGTCGGATCGTGAAGACGTACAACTACATCAACCGCGTTGTGCTAACGCTTCCGCTTTCGGTCTACGAGGGTACGTGGAAAACATTCTCCCCTCTCGTTGCTATGCATCACCATGATCTTTCATGTGCGTTGGAATTTTTTTGAAATTACTACGTTCCGCAACAATGCATGCCCTTTATAAATGGAACCATCACCGAGGATGTTCCATTCTTTCGAGAGGGAAATCACCAAGATTGTAGGGGAACCCAATTTTTCTTTGTTCTTTACCCTGGATTTTTTTACGATGAACATACACCCTGCAAATCAACGTGTTCAAATTTGGCATTTTTCCGGCCTCATTTACCATATTTAGGGGATTATGTGCATTTTCTAGGCATTTAGCGCATATAAATCAAATCCAGCTTCAACTGCACAGGTGTGATGTGAGGGATGTGGATTGTCATTCGATCGCGATGCATCCTATGGTGCACATGCGTGATCCGCGTGGCTGGGGTTCCAGCCAATCATAACACAACACACAATAGGCTCAGCGCATACTGTTTCCAGAAGCGACAGAGATGAATCGTGTGCAACAATGAACAAGAAAAATTGTAAGGGAAGCCAAATTTCCTTTGTCGTTTGTCGTTGGGCTCTTAAAAACCATTGCACTGTACGTCTGCCCGGCCCCTCTGTCCCAGAGCTCTCTCCAAGCGTCGTTCATGGCACCGCGGTGCACAATAACTGGTAAGGAAGCGATGGCATCCCGCCGTGCCGCCCGCGACCGCACACATGGTAAGGAAGCGATGGCATCTTGCCGCGCCTAGTTCATCGCTGCCGGCGGACACATAGTTACGTGGGCGGACTTTGAGGCTGCCATGGCCAAATGGGCGGTGGATCTAGAGGCAGCCAATGCCGCACAGAAGGAGCGGAAAAGGCAGAAAGCAGTCAAGAAAAGAGAGTCCCACCACCGCAAGAAAGAAGACACTGCACGCCATGGTGAGGAGAGCTTGGTGGAGATCGAAGCACGGTGGGATGCCGCCTACAAGGCCAGGAAGGAGAACGCCGGCGTCTGGCCAGCATGCCCCGATGGCAGCTTGTGACAAATAGTTTAAGTTTGTAGTATTAGAGCAAAATTGCCAGTAGTACTTTAAGTTTGTCTTATTAACGTACAATGTCGGTAAGAGCATCCTTTGAGGGCTTTGAGCGTTGATTAGCATGTGTGCCTGTGTGCATTTTTTTGCATTAATCATTAGAAGATCACAAAACACACGGTTTCTATGCCGTACCCGTGTGCGTTTTTTGCGTTAATCATCCATAAGTTAGTTACCTATGCGATGTTTCCTAATAAACTAAGCGTACCATTGACTGAAAAAAATCAACTACACGTGTACATTTTTTGGAGATGGTATCTGCCAATTTTCTGTTTTCTTGCACATGAGTATTTTATGCGCTTCGTCTGTGTTGTGTGTTTCCCCCGCCCATGTTTCAAGTTTCGCAACGAAATTTTCATTAGGCGCGCGATTTTAGAATTTATTCCTCCAACCACTCCCCACCCATCAAGTTTCCTCAATATCTCCCCCCCCGCGCGCCTCCCCCTACCGGTAGCTCAAACCGCCACCGCCACAACCACAACTTCAACCACATCTACGCTCTGCTCGGATCTAGTCAGGTAACCCACCGATCTCTATCACGGCCCCGACCTGATTGCTTAAATGGCACCTGTGAAACATCCGCATGCCTCCAAATCCCCACCGCCCCTACCTCCAGAGCATCGCCACACAAGCCCAACCCATATCACGTGGAGGTCGAGGAGCTGATGGCGGTCCATGGCGTGATGGCTGCTTTGCGTGTTGACCCGGAGGAACACCTCACTTCCCCCGCCGCTGACATGGTGCAGGCTCTGGCCCAGATGAAGTGCCCCAGCGACTAGCCCCCAGGACTTAACATGTATGATCTGGCTAGCTAAATCTTACCAATTCCACTTGTAATGGCTATGTTTTTGTACGGTTGATGTATTAAGCATGTTCGTGCCTTGTTTATTTCAGTACTACACACTGTGCGATGTTCAAGTATTAACTGTCCAGCTCAATTTCACCAATACCAGCAACAAACTTACAATACATGACTCAGGATATCACTAGAGATGCTTCCCATTTGATATTTTTGGTGGATGCTAACCCTGTTGTACTTAACATGCCTGTCCATGTACTTACACAGGGTCATAACGGCCGATGCTGTTGTTTGCCGTCGAGGTTACCTGCATCCCATGTCTTACAGTATGTCACATCATTTGTGCAATTGCGGTTTAACTTCTACCATTTACTGGTTGCCCGTAAGTACACATGTGAGTGGCATTGATCCATGCTTCGACCCGGAGGAACATCTCGCCTTCGTGTCGCTAACTTTGGGTGGGCTCTATCCAAGATGAAGTGCCCGAGCAACTACCTCTCAGGACTTACCAAGTATGTACTCACCAGTTCAATCTTACTAATACCAGTTGCAATTAATGGCTATGTTTTGTATGGTCGATGTATTAAGCATGTTCTAGTAAACATGCCTAACATGTTTTAGCTACTTTCCCTACATTTTTATAGACAACTAGGCCATTCTCTGCTCTGGCAGCACCTGCCTTGTGATGTTTAACTCTGCCAATTGCATTTATATCACTACCGATTTCAATGGCTATTAAGCCCGTTGCAATTAACAGTTGAATCCATTTTTAAACAGTTGTATTTCAATGGCTACAAACTTACAAAACATGACTTAGGATGCTATTAATCCTATTGCAATTAACAGTTGTATCCATTTTTTAATCTGTCCCTTTTCTACTGAAAGCAGAAGTGCTCCCTAGGTGGTTTTGGTAATTAATGTCAACATATCTCTTGTTGGACTAACACTTTTATCTAGTATGTTTCAGATAAGTTCAACAATGGAGTGGCATGGACTAAAGGATGTGGGAACTCCTTCAAGATGCTAAGGACAAAGGATTGGCTCAAGCTTCAAGCTCAAGACTCTTCTTTTTACATTTTAGTGATCCAAGATCACATTGAGTCTATAGGAAAAGCCAATACTATCAAGGAAGGATGAGGTGTTGCTTAATGAGCCTCTTGCTTCATGTGCTTAGTGATATGCTCCAAAACCCTCAGCTACTTTCCCACTTCCACAAATGACCTAAACCTAAAGCCAAAATCGGTCACACCGATTCTTTCTATCCGGCGCCACTGATTACAAAAGTCATAGCCACTGCCACAAACTCTAAGCAAATCGGTCTCACTGATAGGGATCTCGGTCTCACCGAGATGGGATTGTAATCTCTCTGTGTATGTCCAATACCAAAATCGGTCTCACCGAGTTTGAGCAATCGGCACTACCAAGATTACAATGCAAACTTCCTGGTTGACTCATTACCAAAATTGGTCCCACCGAGTTTGTGTAATCGGTCAAACCGAGTTTGCCTGACCAACTCTCTGGAAAGCTTATTACCAAAATCGGTCTCACCGAGTTTGTGTAATCGGTCTTACCGAGATTACGTTATGCCCTAACCCTAATCATATCGGTCTCACCGAGTTGCATTTCGGTCCCACCGAAAATCCTAACGGTCACATTATTTGCTAAATCGGTCTGACCGAGTTTAACGATTCGGTCCCACCGAGTTTGGTAGATTGTGTGTAACGGTTAGATTTTGTGTGGAGGCTATATATACCCCTCCACCTCCTCTTCATTCGTGGAGAGAGCCATCAGACTGAACCTACACTTCCAGCTTACCATTTCTGAGAGAGAACTACCTACTCATGTGTTGAGGCCAAGATATTCCATTCCTACCATATGAATCTTGATCTCTAGCCTTCCCCAAGTTGCTTTCCACTCAAATCTTCTTTCCACCAGATCCAAAACCTATGAGAGAGAGTTGTGTGTTGGGGAGACTATCATTTGAAGCACAAGAGCAAGGAGTTCATCATAAACGCACCATTTGTTACTTCTTGGAGAGTGGTGTCTCCTAGATTGGCTAGGTGTCACTTGGGAGCCTCCGACAAGATTGTGGAGTTGAACCAAGGAGTTTGTAAGGGCAAGGAGATCGCCTACTTCGTGAAGATCTACCGCTAGTGAGGCAAGTCCTTCGTGGGCGACGGCCATGGTGGGATAGACAAGGTTGCTTCTTCATGGACCCTTCGTGGGTGGAGCCCTCCGTGGACTCGCGCAACCGTTACCCTTCGTGGGTTGAAGTCTCCATCAACGTGAATGTACGATAGCACCACCTATCGGAACCACGTCAAAAACATCCGTGTCTCCAATTGCGTTTGAATCCTCCAAACCCTTCCCTTTACATTCTTGCAAATTGCATGCTTTACTTTCCGCTGCTCATATACTCTTTGCATGCTTGCTTGATATGTATTGTGAATGTTAAACTTGTGCCTAAACTCCACTTAAACTTAAGGAAACTTAAAAACTGCAACTTTGGTACTTAGTGTCTAATAACCCCCCCTCTAGACACCTCTTCTCAAGGTCCTACAAGTGGTATCAGAGCATTGGTCTCCATTGCTTTGGTTTAATCACCATTGGAGGAAGATGGATGAGTCTACTATTGGGAGTCTTAGACATAGAGTGCCTATTCTTGATGGAGAGTATTTTCATGAGTGGAAAAATGAGATGCTTGTAATTTTCAACCAATATCATTTGAACAAGTACATTGCTAGCCCTTGTGCTCCTTATGTTGATCCTATGCATCCTACCCATGATGAGTCAATTGACATGATTAGGAATCTTAGAACTGCCGAACTTATCATTAGAGGATTTCCTAGAAACTTGATTGGATGCTTGCCTACTTTTAAGTGTGCCTACACTATATGGAAGTTTCTTGAGGAACGATTTCCAGATTATTCCTTGAAAAATCTTGATGAAATTCTCCATAAGTCTATTGCTTTGAGTAAGATGAATTCTAGTGATCCAATGTTTGGTGATCGTCTATTTGAGCTTACAAACCTTATGCATGCCAAAGGAAATGTTGGGATTATTAGTGATATTATTTCCGAAGCTATAAAAATTCATAAGCAAGATCATTGTCAAACTCACTCTAACGAATCACCCTCTCTAGGACTTGATCCACCACATGATGATGTTGAGCATGGATACTATGATGAGGATGATGATAGTGACTTCGATCTTGATGATGCAATGAGACATTTTGGTCTTATGGCAAATCTTCGGGGATATATGTCAGGAGGAAAGGAATGGGTTCTTGATAGTGGATATACCGATCACATGACCGGAGATAAAGACATGTTCCGTGAGCTTGCTGATAATGATAGTCCTCGAAAGTATGTCACTTTCGGTGACAACTCAAAGGGTAAGGTGGTTGGCCTCGGTAAGGTGGCCATATCACATGATAGCTCCATACAAAATGTTATGCTCGTTGAATCTCTTGGATACAACTTACTTTCAATATGTAGACTTGCTGATTTCGGTTTCAATGTCCTATTTACTGAAGTAGATTGCCAAGTGTTTCGTCGAGACAATCATAAAATGGTCTTTACCAGTGTGCGTAGAGGTGATCTATACATTGTTGATTTCACTAAAAAGGCTCAACCTAAAACTTGCTTCATTGCTAAATCCTCAAAAGGCTGGTTATGGCATAGACGACTAGGTCATGTTGGTATGCGAAACCTTGACAAGCTTATTAAAGGAAATCATATCCTTGGAGTTAACAATGTCATATTTGATAAGGATAGACTTTGCAGTGCTTGTCAAGCAGGTAAACAGGTTGGAGGAAGACATCCCATGAAGAACATCATGACCACAAGGAGGCCACTCGAGCTACTTCACATGGATCTCTTCGGTCCCAACTCCTACAAGAGTCTCGGTGGAAATTCTTTTGGTCTAGTTATAGTTGATGATTTTTCAAGATTTACGTGGGTGTTCTTTCTCGATGATAAATCGCAGGTCCAAAAGATCTTCAAAAACTTCGCTAGGAAGGCCCAAAATCAATTTGAAGTGAAGATCAAGAAGGTTCGCAGCGACAACGGAACGGAGTTCAAGAACGCAAATGTGGACACCTTTCTTGACGAAGAAGGGATTTCACACGAGTTCTCGGCTATGTACACACCTCAACAAAACGGAGTTGTTGAGAGGAAGAACCGGACGCTCATTGAAATGGCGAGACCGATGCTTGATGAGTACAAGACGCCGAAGCACTTTTGGGCAGAAGCGGTTAAGACAGCTTGTCATGCAACAAATCGCTTGTATCTTCACAAGCTACTCGGCAAGACGGCATACGAGCTCCTCACCGGTAACAAACCCCAAGTTGGATACTTTCGAGTATTCGGCTCAAAGTGCTACATTCTTGATAAGCATCGTCGTTCTAAATTTGCTCCTAAGTCTCATGAAGGTTTCCTACTAGGTTATGGCTCAAACTCTCACACTTACCGTGTCTACAACAATTTCACCTGAAAGGTTGAAGAGACGGTAGATGTGAAGTTTGATGAATCTAACGGCTCGGAAGTAGAGCAATTGCCAATTGATGTAGGAGACAAAGATCCTTCGGAAGCAATCCAAGACTTGGCTATTGGAAAGGTCCGTCCAATGGAGGTGAAGGAGAGTACCTCGTCCGTCCAAGTGGAAGCTTCTACTTCACGACAAGGTGAACCAAGAGTTGATACGGAAGCATCCACAAGCGGGACACACCAAGATGAAGAAAACGAGGAAGTGCATCAAGATGAACGTCAACAACCTCCTTCTCCACCACGACAAGAGACGCCAACACCAACAATGAAGAAGGCCAAGAAGAAGAACAAGATGAAGAAGATGTTCAACAAAGACCCAAGCAAAAGCTCTCACGAGTTCGAGCAAGAATTGCTAAAGATCATCCGGTCGAGCAAATCTACAATGACATTCAGACCGGGAGAATTACTCACTCTAAAACTCGTTTAGCTAACTTTTGTGAAAACTATTCTTTCATCTCTATCATTGAACCTATGAAGGTTGAAGAAGCATTGGAAGATCCGGATTGGATAAATGCTATGCATGAAGAGCTACACAACTTTGAGAGGAACCAAGTTTGGACATTGGTTGAGAAGCCCGACAACAACCACAATGTCATCGATACCAAATGTGTGTTTCGCAACAAGCAAGATGAAGATGGACAAGTAGTTCGCAACAAAGCACGTCTCGTCGCCCAAGGCTACACACAAGTCGAAGGTATGGACTATGGTGAGACTTACGCTCCCGTTGCTAGACTTGAATCCATTCGCATCTTACTTGCCTATGCTAATCATCATGATATCACCTTGTACCAAATGGATATTAAAAGTGCTTTTCTAAATGGTGAAATAGAGGAGGAAGTTTATGTTAAGCAACCTCCCGGCTTTGTCAATCCTAAGAAACCCAATCATGTTTACAAACTTCACAAAGCTCTTTATGGTCTTAAACAAGCTCCTAGAGCATGGTATAAATGCTTGACCAAGTTCCTTATTGAAAAAGGCTTTGAAATTGGGAAAATTGATTCTACTCTTTTTACTAAAAGGGTTAATGGAGAACTATTTGTGTGCCAAATCTATGTTGATGATATTATATTTGGTTCAACTAACCCTCATTTTGGTGAAAAGTTTGGGAAGCTAATGTCGGAGAAGTTTAAGATGTCTATGATGAGTGAACTCAAATTCTTTCTTGGATTGCAAATCAGGCAAACTAAGAAAGGTACCTTTGTTTCTCAAACAAAGTACACCAAGGACTTATTCAAGAAGTTCAATATGCAAGAATGCAAAGGTATGTCTACACCCATGCCTACTAGTGGACATATTGATTTGACCAAAGATAGTGAACCGGTTGATCAAAAGGTTTATCGCTCTATGATTGGTTCATTGTTATATCTATGTGCTTCACGTCCCGATATCATGCTAAGTGTGTGCATGTGTGCACGATATCAAGCTGACCCTAAAGAATGTCATCTTAAGGCCGTGAAAAGGATAGTGAGATACTTAATCCATACACCAAACTTTGGCATTTGGTATCCTAAGAGGGCCTCTTTCGATCTTGTTGGCTATTCTGACTCGGACTATGCCGGAGACAAGGTTGATAGAAAGTCCACTTCGGCTACTTGTCAATTTCTTGGTAGATCTCTTGTGTCTTGGTCCTCCAAGAAACAAAACTCGGTATCCTTATCCACCGCCAAAGCTGAATATATTGCCATTGGTTCATGTTGTGCTCAATTACTTTGGATGACCCAAACTCTTAAAGATTATGGGATATATGTGAGACATGTTCCATTGCTTTGTGACAATGAAAGTGATATTAAAATTGGTCATAATCCTGTGCAACATTCTCGAACTAAGCATATTGAAGTTCGTCATCATTTCATTCGAGATCATGTTGCTAAGGGTGACATTGATCTTAAGCATGTTCGCACCGAAAAGCAATTAGCGGATATATTCACTAAACCTCTTGATGAGAAAGTGTTTTGCAGATTAAGAGGAGAATTGAACATCATTGATGCTTCAAACTTGGAGTAGAAACTCCATTGGATACATGCAAGACACGAGCCTATGACTAATCCTCGATACTTCTCTTATGATGAAAATCTTATGTCTTGGATATATTTGTATCTTGCATGTTATCTAACCAATGTAGGTACTTGGTGGAACCAAATTCCATGAGATTGTAATCTACTCACATCTTGAGCAATCTCTACATCACCAAGTTTCTACACTATGGTGGTTGAAGACAAGGAAGCATGGAACCACTCAAACATATCCTTTGACAAATTCTATGTTGAGCTTCATAATTGTCATTTTTGGATACACAAGTGCTCTTCCTTGCAAGAACTAACCCATGTAGGTAGATGGACTCAAATTCCAAGTGGTGCTCCAAATTCTTGATGAGCCACATCAACCTTGAGCAACCCACACAAGTTCAACACCACCAACCAAGGTATGTCATTCCATCTTAGAGAAGCTTTACCCCAAGTCATGAGCTAAAGCAACTCGACAAGATGTGAATACATCAAGATGCTTAAATGAAAGATGGCAACCCCATTTTGAGCTTAAACGATGAGTATGACCTATGATCAAGTGATCTCACTTGACTCCTAAGTTAATATACTCTAACATAGGTGAGTTTGTCGCCGACCATCTCTAGATGAAGTTATCTTGTGGTCTTTTCTGTGTTTTTGCATTTCTCTCATGCATATTTGTTTCCCCTTTCAAAAATAAACTTCATCTAGATTTTCTTTCTGTTTGCTCTACATTTTTCTGCATTCCAATTCCTTGCATATCTTTCAGTGAATTCCTTGAAAATCTTTGTGAGATCTTACTAGTCTAAGTGAGCTGAGGTGACAAGTGTTTTCTCTGAGATGAACTCAGTTTCACCGATTTCATGTCTTCGGTCCAACCGAATCTTTTTGGTACAACCGAAGCATACCACTCGGTGCCACCGATTTCACAACAGGAAAAAGCCACATATTCTATGTTTCTTATGATCCAGCTCCACTCAATGAATCTTGTCCTCTACAAGCATCACATTTTTATCATTGCTTTGTACTGTGTCTCAAGGATCAAACCCATTTGACGGATTCCAGGAAACCCTTCTTGGAAATTGATGTCAAAGGGGGAGAGAGAGAACATCAAAGCTTATCCTTCAGAGAGAGATCACATCAGAGAAAGAGTTTATCATCTCCTAAAGGTGGAGAGAGACCCTCAAAGGGGGAGAGAGATCCTCAAGGGGGGAGAGAGAGAGATCTCCAGGGGGAGATGATACTTAAGTAGAAAGTATTTCTCAAGGATCCCAGATGCTTGGTGTTCAAGAGGAGAGATGCCCACATGTCTTCTTAAGGGGAGAGACATGTTCTTATGATATTTTGTGCTTATTTTCATTAGCATGCATTAGCTCTGATCATCATTCATATATTTCAGCTCTGATTTTTCAGCTCTGATTCTCTATTCCCTATCTTCTCCCAGTATCCCATGCTAGATTCAGGGGGAGCAAGACATCTAAGGGAAAGAAATCATTTAAATTCATTGCATATCTTTACTCTTGGGGACATGTCTAATCCAATGTGGTACTTAGTACTCACTCTCTACATGTCATCCCAGTCTTGGTATTCTTGTGGTTTCTTCTGTTTGCTCTGGCTAGTAGATGTATCTGTGTTATCTAACCTTGTTTACGCAGGTTCATTTCATCCCAAGCCAACTCAAGACTACAAGGTAAGTATATGCATCACAATCATGTGTATGAGGAGTTCTTGCTGATGTACATACTGTTTGCAAGAAGGACTCATGGGCGTGAAGGTATTCTCTTTAATATTCTTTGCTCTGACGCATATGCCCAAGATACATGTAACACATTGCCTGCTCTATCATGGTTATGCTCTCACATGCTTCTATATTCCATATTTACATGATTGCATACATGTAGGGGGAGCCTATGCTTGTTACATGTCTTTCCAAAGCTTTACTTGCTATTCATTACATCTTTATCTAAAGCTTTGATGTATGTTGTCATCAATTACCAAAAAGGGGGAGATTGAAAGCACAAGTGCTCCCTAGATGGTTTTGGTAATTAATGTCAACATATCTCTTGTTGGACTAACACTTTTATCTAGTATGTTTCAGATAAGTTCAACAATGGAGTGGCATGCACTAAAGGATGTGGGAACTCCTTCAAGATGCTAAGGACAAAGGATTGGCTCAAGCTTCAAGCTCAAGACTCTTATTTTTACATTTTAGTGATCCAAGATCACATTGAGTCTATAGGAAAAGCCAATACTATCAAGGAGGGATGAGGTGTTTCTTAATGAGCCTCTTGCTTCTTGTGCTTAGTGGTATGCTCCAAAACCCTCAACTACTTTCCCACTTCCACAAATGACCTAAACCTAAAGCCAAAATCGGTCACACAAATTCTTTCTATCCGGCGCCACCGATTCCAAAAGTCATAGCCACTGCCACAAACCCTAAGCAAATCGGTCTCACTGATAGGGATCTCGGTCTCACCGAAATGGGATTGTAATCTCTCTGTGTATGTCCATTACCAAAATCGGTCTCACCGAGTTTGAGCAATCGGCACTACCGAAATTACAATGCAAACTTCCTGGTTGACTCATTACCAAAATCGGTCCCACTGAGTTTGTGTAATCGGTCAAACTGAGTTTGCCTGACCAACTCTCTAGAAAGCTTATTACCAAAATCGGTCTCACCGAGTTTGTGTAATCGGTCTTACCGAGATTACATTATGCCCTAACCCTAATCATATCGGTCTCACCGAGTTGTAGTTCGGTCCCACTGAAAATCCTAACGGTCACATTATTTGCTAAATCGGTCTGACCGAGTCTAACGATTCGGTCCCACCGAGTTTGGTAGATTGTGTGTAACGGTTAGATTTTGTGTGGAGGCTATATACCCCTCCACCTCCTCTTCATTCGTGGAGAGAGCCATCAGACTGAACCTACACTTCCAGCTTACCATTTCTGAGAGAGAACTACCTACTCATGTGTTGAGGCCAAGATATTCCATTCCTACCATATGAATCTTGATCTCTAGCCTTCCCCAAGTTGTTTTCCACTCAAATCTTCTTTCCACCAGATCCAAAACCTATGAGAGAGAGTTGAGTGTTGGGGAGACTATCATTTGAAGCACAAGAGCAAGGAGTTCATCATCAACGCACCATTTGTTACTTCTTGGAGAGTGGTGTCTCCTAGATTGGCTAGGTGTCACTTGGGAGCCTCCGACAAGATTGTGGAATTGAACCAAGGAGTTTGTAAGGGCAGGGAGATCGCCTACTTCATGAAGATCTACCGCTAGTGAGGCAAGTCCTTCGTGGGCGACGGCCATGGTGGGATAGACAAGGTTGCTTCTTCGTGGAACCTTCATGGGTGGAGCCCTCCGTGGACTCGCGCAACCGTTACCCTTCGTGGGTTGAAGTCTCCATCAACGTGGATATACGATAGCACCACATATCGGAACCACGCCAAAAACATCCGTGTCTCCAATTGCGTTTGAATCCTCCAAGTCCTTCCCTTTACATTCTTGCAAATTGCATGCTTTACTTTCCGCTGCTCATATACTCTTTGCATGCTTTCTTGATATGTATTGTGAATGTTAAACTTGTGCCTAAACTCCACTTAAACTTAAGGAAACTTAAAAACTACAACTTTGGTACTTAGTGTCTAATCACCCCCCTCTAGACACCTCTTCTCAAGGTCCTACAGCTACCATGCTACTTTCCGCAATGAAGATATACTAGAGATGCTGCCCATCTGCTATTTTTGGTGGATGCTAACCCTGTTGTACTTAACATTCCTTTCCATGTACTTATGCAGGGCCATAACAGGCGATGTTGTTGTTTGCCATTGAGGTTAGCTGCATCCCATGTCTTACAGTATTTTACATCATTTGTGCAATTGCAGTTTGGTTTCTAACATTTACTTGCTTCTTGTAGGTATACATGTTGGCGGTACTGATCCATGCTTCGACCCGGAGGAAGAGCTCGCCTCCGCCGCCGCTAACTTTGGGCGGGCTCTGGCCAAGATGATGTTCCCCAACAACTATATCTCAGGACTTACCAAGTATGAACTCACCAGTTCAATCTTACCAATACCTATTGCAATTAATGGCAATATTTTGTATGGTCGCTGTATTAAGCATGTTGTAGTAAACATGCCTAACACGTTTTAGCTATTTTCCCTACCTTTTTATAGACAACTGGGCCATTATCTACTCTGGCAGCACCTACCTTGTGATGTTTAACTCTACCAATTGCATTTTTACCAGTACCGGTTTCAATGGCCATTAAGCCTGTTGCAATTAACAGTTGTATCCATTTTTAAATAGTTGTATTTCAATGGCTACAAACTTAGAAAACATGAATTAGGATGTTGTTAAGCCTGTTGCAATTAACAATTGTATCCATTTTTTAATCCGTCCCTTTGCTATCGCACTACTCTTTTGCAATGAAGATATCACTACAGATGATGCTGTTTTATTACCATTTGCTATTTTTGTGGATGTTAACCCTGTTGTAGTTAACATTGGCTTTCCATGTACTTACACAGGGCTAAAATGGGCAATGTTGTTGTTTGCCATAGAGGTTAGCTACATCCCATCTCTTATACACCATCTGTTCCTAAATATAAGTATTTTTAGAGATTCCAATATAGACTACAGAAGGAGCAAAATGAGTGAATCTAGATTCTAATCTAAACTATATCTATAATTCTATATACATCCATATGTAATTCATATTGAAATCTCTAAAAATACTTGTACTTAGGAACGTAGGTAGTTTTATTTTACATCATTTGTGCAATCTCAGATTAGCTTCTAACATTTGCTGGTTGCTTGTAGGTACATATATGAGCAGTACTGATCCACGCTTCGATCCCTTTTGCGTATGGGGCAATGAGATATTCATGAAGAAGCATCAAGTGAGTAAACTAAGAAAGATTGTTAGGCGAAAGAAACGGGTGATGGGAATTAAGATCTTTATTTACACTTTGTCCAAGACAACAGTGAACTTTAGGAGGTAAGTAATGTGTTGCCTTTTCCCCCTGCCCACAACAAGTTACTCTATTAGACCTCAATATCTGATATTTTTCTCTTTTCAGTGGTTTTTGAAGCTATTTACTGATGATTACCTCGCAAACTACATGACCGGAGTGGAGGCAACTAAGGTTAAAGTATATAATTCATGCTATCATGATAATGCTCTAGAAGTCTTCCTGAAGGCGGTGAAGGATGGGCGGGCGATCGTCACAAGGGGTTGGACAAAAGTTGTTCATGCCTATGGCATGCAGGAAGGCACATTATGGGCATTCCACTTCTTCAACACCATCGGCAGTCAAAATTATTTACACTTGTCTCTTCACCTTTACTGCCTCTAAATATTGTGGTCCATCATAGTTAATTGTTGTCTAATCCTGTAATTACTGAATATATTGTATTGACAATTTTATTTATGGATTCGTTGTTGAACCATTGTGCTGAGAATTTGAATTACATGTTTCATATTTCAAAATTTCCAATTCGAGTAATAAATTACAGGCAAAAATAAAAATATACATGAGCGAATAAAATAATGTGCACATGGTTAGAAAGAAAACAGCGTGTGCGATGAAAAAAAGAGAACTGATGAGGACATCAATACCATTGTTACGCCCACAACCCCTGCTGCTATACATACTGGACCAATTACTAGAGCTCGCACACGCCAATTAAATTACTAGGTACTTACGTTTCTTGGTAATGATTCTAATGTTCATGAGAATATGATGCTGCCTAAATTGGATACATTATTTTGCTTACAAATGAAGGGCCTAGCTTGGAGGAGGATGAACATTGGAGCAAGAACAAGCATGGAGATGATGGCGTGCGCAAGGGGAACAAGAACAGAGTTCCAAGTGATGATTTCAGGACGTTGAAGCCACCATTATGAGTGCATGAAGCCTTGGACGAAATATACAAGATGCTACTTCATAATTTTCGTCCAGAGGCTATTCTAGATGTTGCGTCACCTTATTATTGGGCTAGGCCCATGTAATTTCGAAATACTTGATTATAGGCTGTTTTAGAGTACGTATGTGTGGGCAAACAAGAGTTAGGGTTGGTTTCGGACACCTCCCTCAAGGGCCACGAAATTCCCCCCTCTTCCTCCATATATACAGCCCTTAGGGCGTCGTTTAGACTTTGGGTTTTGTTTAGATTAGAAGTTTGCCATAGCTAGAACTTCGCGTATTTCGTTTGTGTTCAAGACGTCATACCAAGACGTCACAGAACCCCACCTTCATTAATAAAGCTTTCCTCTTATATTCGCAATATCCAGATTGCAATCTCAGTTTTTTGCTTGTTCTTCATTTGCTCACAGGAAACAGACCCTCATGGTCAGGTTGATCATGCTTCTACATGGTCAATAATCCCTCGGAAGTTGGTTCAGCGATTGCTAAGGTGCGATGTCTTGCACGTTCATGGTCGGATCATCAAGGTCGACTCCCACAGAAAACGATAGCCACCATCTCATCGGAACATTGGGACACCTTTGTCTCTATCAAGTGGTATCAGATTTTCTGGTTGCTCGGTGAGATTTTACAGTTTTTCATACTTTAGATCGAGTCTGTTTCTTCATACCTATAGTCCACGAAAAAGCCAAAAAAAATTAGGGTTAGTTCATTCTATCCGAACCAATCTGAGCCTTTGCATAATCTTTTCTGTATTTGCTTTGTTGAATTTGCGGTTGCATCGTCGTGTTAAGTTGCTGGTCTTAGCATCTAGTCCTTTAGAGTTTCAAGTTCTGTTCACAGGTTGTCACGTCGCCGCTACCATAGACTACCACCGCACCAACTTCATCGCTGCTGCCATATACCACCACTACATATTCACCGCCAATCCGAGTCCATATACGCCACCACATATCCGCCGCCATCACACCAGTCCGAGTTCCACCACATTCATCTCCACCACCAGTCCTAGTCCGAGTCCAGTATTTTGTTACTCTGTTCTGGATTTCGAGATCACGACATACTCCGAGTCGGGACAGAGTAGGACTCCCGAACTGTCGTGCTACCCGCAGTAGAAAAATAGTTCCAGTTTCAAAAAAAAACTAAGTCCGTAAAATTATGGCTAGGCAGTTTTTAGACCATTTATAGACTTTTTCAAAAAAAATGTTGTGGAGCAAAAAAAAGAGGAAAAAAGTGCAAAAAAAGGTGAAAACAATGAAAAAAAAATCAGAGCGTGCTCCTCCCTTGTTTGCATGCAGCGCCGTGATTTTGTTAGTGTTCTAGGCTCGCGTCTCGAGCACAGTCAAGCCTAGGACCAGCATAGTACCGTCGTTGAGAGTTTATTCAACTTTGCATCTCTGAATTGATTATTGCTGACCCTTTTTGCTACTATATTATAAGCCTTCCCAGCTCCACATACATCTACGTCGTGCGTTTGACTCTCCCTGGTAATCGCTCTATCCAAGCTTTGAGAGTTTTGACTACTATGGTTGCCGATCACCGCCTGCTGCTGGGTAAGAACCGGTAAGAATTTGAGATTTGCTTGACGGATTTGTGATACCCACCACCACCACTTGTTAGTATTCTATAGGATCATATTCTTGTGTGTTTCTATTACTGCTAACCATGGCAGGATCACAAGCCGATGAGTCTGACTGGGAGAACTTCATGAACAAGGAGCTTCATGATATGTTTCAGCAAATGATGAGTGGACAGGTGGAAGATGTGCTAAACAGATTTGAAGAGGCCATGGAGAAGATAGACGGCATTGAGAAGGCATTCAAAACAAAGCTCGATAACAAGTTTAATGAATTGCTCGCGCATCTTCCACAACCACCCCCGCTACACCTGTCGCACCTCTACAGCAACAACAACAACAACATCACCTTCCAAATCAAGTGGGACGAGCAGTGCGCGTTCCCCTTGAGCCTGGTCAAAATTCTGGTGCCGATGTACCTACTATTGATGCTTCTGTAGCTCCTGCTGCTATTGCAGAGGTGGAGGACCAGTACGAGGATGAGGTTGATCAAAATTAGAACTACGTGCAACTACTAGCACCACCACCACCAGGTCGTCCTCATGCATATCATCGTAATGGTAGGGCTGCACCACCACCTGAGGTACGAGATCATGACCATTTTCCTAAACTAAAATTGAATATTCCACCATTTTAGGGTAGATATGTTCCTGATATATATCTTACTTGGGAGTTAGAAACTGAACAACGTTTTACATGTTTACAATATCCTGAGGAGAGATGTGTTCCTGCTGCTATTTGTGCTTTCACTAGTTTTGCATGTGTATGGTGGTCTGAACATTGTAGATTATATCCTATTCCAGCTACTTGAGCTGCTTTGAAAACTGCTGTGCGTACTCATTGGGTTCCACCATATTATCAACGTGAATTACTTCAAAAACTACAGTGTTTGAGACAAGGGAAAAATTCTGTAGGGAATTAAAAACTAGCATGATTATATGTGGTATTATTGAGGAGAATGAAGCTATGCTTGCACGTTTTATGGGTGGATTAAATAGAGAGATTCAGACCATTCTAGAGTATAAGGAGTATACTAATATCACTCGTTTATTCCATCTTGCTTGTAAAGCTGAACGTGAAGTGCAGGATCGACAAGCATTGGCGCGAACTAACTTTTCTACAGGTCGACCTTCATCATGGACACTGCGTGCATCTTCTACTTCCACTGCACCAGCACCACCATCAGGTGCCACCTCCAGCCGTGATACAAGAAACCAGGCACAACCACCACTATATGCCAAGAGCGCACCTACCGGGCCTGCACAGAGCTCTTCTTCTTCCATGGCATCAATAGGGCACACAAGTGATATTATTTGTCATCATTGTAAGGGAAGAGGCCATTATGCGAGATAATGCAAATCTCAGCGCGTGATGATTGCTATTGAGGATGGTGGGTATGAGTCCGCTAGTGACATGATGAGGAGACTTTGGCTCTTATTACAAGTGAAGAACACGGTGGAGATGATTCTGATCATGAGACGCAATACATGGCTCCTGAAGACGCCGACATGTATGAATGTTTAGTTGCTCAACGTGTTTTGAGTCTGCATGTTACACAAGCTAAGCAAAATCAGAGGCATAATTTGTTCCATACAAAGGGAGTTGTTAAGGAACGTTCTGTTCGCGTCATCATAGAAGGAGGGAGCTGCAACAACTTGGCTAGCATGGAGATGGTGGAGAAGCTACCTCTCACCACAAGACCACAGACACATCCTTACTACATCCAATGGTTCAACAACAGCGGCAAGGTTAAGGTAACACGTACTGTTCATGTGCATTTTAGTATCTCTACATATGCTGATTATGTTGATTGTGATGTGGTACCTATGCAAGCATGTTCCTTATTACTTGGTAGACCATGGCAATTTGATAAAAATTCTATACACCATTGTCGAAACAATCAGTATACTCTTGTTCATAAGGATAAAAATATTGCTTTGCTTCCTATGACTCCTGATTCCATTTTGAAATATGATATTAATAGAGCTAGTAAAGTAAAACAAGAGAAACATAAGAGTGAAAATCAGATTGTGGCAAAAGAATTTGAGCAACAAATGAAGCCTAATAATAAACCATCTAGTGTTGTTTCTCAAATTAAATTGAAAAGTGCCTGTTTACTTGCCACCAAATCTGATATTAATGAGCTAGATTTCGGCAAATCTGTTTGCATGCTTTTGTGTGCAAAGAGGCATTATTTTCATTCGAGGATGTGCCTTCCTCTTTGCCTCCTGCTATCGCTAACATTTTGCAGGAGTTCGCTGACGTCTTTCCACAAGACGTGCCACCAGGATTACTTCCCATTCGAGGGATTGAGCATCAGATTGACTTAATTCCCGGTGCATCATTACCCAATCGTGCACCATACTGTACCAATCCAGAGGAGACGAAGGAGATTGTGCGTCAAGTACAGGAGCTGCTCGACAAAGGTTATATACGCGAATCCCTTAGTCCTTGTGTTGTTCCTATCATTTTAGTGCCGAAAAAGGATGGTACTTCCCATTTGTGCATTGATTGTAGAGGCATTAATAATATTTCTATTCATTATCGTCATCCTATTCCTAGGCTAGATGATATGCTTGATGAATTGAGTGGCTGTACAATATTCTCCAAAGTTGATTTGCGTAGTGGATACCATCAAATTCGTATGAAATTTGGAGATGAATGGAAAACGACATTTAAAACTAAGTTTGGATTATATGAGTGGTTAGTCATGCCTTTTGGGTTAACTAATGCACCTGTTACTTTCATGAGATTAATGAACGAAGTTTTACGTGTTTTCATTGGATGATTTGTGGTAGTTTACTTTGATGACATATTGATTTATTGCAGATCTTTGGAGGAACATTTGGAACATTTACGTGCTATTTTTATTGCTCTACGTGATGCACGTTTGTTTGGTAACCTTGGGAAGTGCACCTTTTGCACCGACCGAGTATCTTTTCTTGGCTATGTTGTTACTCCAGAGGGAATTGAAGTTGATAAACACAAGATTGAAGCTATTGAGAGTTGGCCGCAGCCCAAAACGGTCACACAAGTGAGGAGTTTTCTTGGCCTCGCCGGATTCTATAGGCGTTTTGTGAGAGATTTCAGCACCATTGTTGCACCTCTCAATGAGCTTAGAAAGAAAGATGTGCCTTTTGTTTGGGGTACCGCACAGGAAGAAGCCTTCACGGTATTGAAAGATAAGTTGACACATGCTCCTTTACTCCAACTTCCTGATTTTAATAAAACTTTTGAGCTTGAATGTGATGCTAGTAGAATTGGATTAGGAGGTGTGTTATTACAAGATGGGAAACCTGTTGCATACTTTTCTGAAAAATTGAGTGGGCCTAGTCTGAATTATTCTACTTATGAGAAAGAATTATTGATGAGGACATCAATACCATTGTTACACCCACACCCCCTACTGCTACATATACTAGACCAATTACTAGAGCTCGCGCACGCCAATTAAATTATCAGGTACTTTCGTTTCTTGGTAATGTTTCTAATGTTCATGAGAATATGATGCTGCTTAAACTGGATACATTTGTTTTGCTTACAAATGAAGGGCCTAGCTTAGAGAAGGATGAACATTGGAGCAAGAACAAGCATGGAGATGATGGCATGCACAAGGGGAACAAGAACGGAGTTACAAGTGATGATTTCAGGACTTTGAAGCCACCATAATAGGTGCATGAAGCCTTGGACGAAATATACAAGATGCCACTTCATAAATTTCGTCCTGAGGCTATTCTAGGTGTTGCGTCACCTTATTATTGGGTCAGGCCCATGTAATTTCGAAATACATAAGTATAGGCTATTTTTAGAGTCCGTATGTGTGGGGAAACAAGAGATAGGGTTGATTTCGGACCCCTCCACCAAGGGCCACGAAATTCCCCCCCTCTTCCTCCATATATACAGCCCTTAGGGCACCGTTTCGATTTTGGGTTTTGTTTAGATTAAAATTCGCCATAGCTGCAACTTCGCGTACTTCATTTGTGTTCAACGACCAGACAAAGGCATCACAGAACCCCACCTTCATTAATAAAGCTTTCCTTTGTTATTCGCAATATCCAGATTGCAATCTTAGTTTCTTGCTTGTTCTTTGTTTGCTTGCAGGAAATACACCTTCGTGGTCAGGTTGATCATGCTCCGGCGTGGTCAATAACCTCTCGGAGTTGGTTTAGCGATTGCTAAGGCGCGACATCCTCGCACGTTCGTAGTCGGATCGTCAAAGTCGACTTCCTCCAAAATGATAGCCACCATCTCATCGAAACACGGGACACCTTTGCCTCTATCAAGTGGTATCAGATTTCCGAGTTGCTCGGTGAGATTTTACAGTTTTTTGTAGTTTAGTTCGAGTCTGTTTTTCATACCTATAGTCCACGAAAAAGCCAAAAAAAATTAGGGTTAGTTCATCCTATCCGAACCAGTCTGAGCCTTTGCATAGTCTTTTCAGTATTTTGCTTTGTTGAATTTGCGGTTGCATCGTCGCGTCAAGTTTCTGGTCTTAGCGTCTAGTCTTTTAGAGTTTCGAGTTCTGGTCATAAGTTGTCGCGCCGCCACCGCACCATCATCATCGCCTCTGCCACCTACCACCACCGCTCCGAATCCGTATCCTATACCACCACCGATCCGTATCCATATACCACCACCAATCCATATCCATATACTACCACCGCTGCCATATACCACCAGTGCTGCCATATACCACCACCATATATCCACCACCAATCCGAGTTCCTTGTATATTAGGTTTGTTTTTGAGATCCATCTAATTTCCGATTCGTGTTTCCTTGCCTGAGTAGGTTTCGAAAAAAAGAGTCTGGAGACCCCCGGCCAGTTTTTAGGCCAAAATTTCGACGACCGAATGATAGAGGCAAAGGTGTCCCGTCTTTCGATGAGATGATGGATATCGCTTTGGTGGCAGTCGACTTTGACGATCCGACTACGAACGTGCGAGGACGTCGCGCCTTAGCAATCGCTAAACCAACTCCGAGAGGTTATTGACCACGCCGGAGCACGATCAACCTGACCACGAGGGTCTGTTTCCTGCAAGCAAACGAAGAACAAGCAAGAAATTGAGATTGCAATCTGGATATTGCGAATATAAGATGAAAGCTTTATTGATCAAGGTGGGGTTCTGTGACGCCTTTGTCTGGTCGTTGAGCACAAACGAAGTACGCGAAGTTGCAGCTATGGCGAACTTTTAATCTAAACAAAACCCAAAGTCTAAACGATGCCCTAAAGGCTGTATATATGGAGTAAGAGGGGGGAATTTCGTGGCCCTTGGTGGAGGGGTCCGAAATCAACCCTATCTCTTGTTTCCCCACACATACGGACTCTAAAAATAGCCTATACTTATGTATTTCGAAATTACATGGGCCTGGCCCAATAATAAGGTGACGCAGCACCTAAAATAGCCTCGGGACGAAATTTATGAAGTGGCATCTTGTATATTTCGTCCAAGGCTTCATGCACGCATTATGGTGGCTTCAAAGTCCTGAAATCATCACTTGTAACTCCGTTCTTGTTCCCCTTGCGCATGCCATCATCTCCATGCTTGTTCTTGCTCCAATGTTCATCCTTCTCCAAGCTAGGCCCTTCATTTGTAAGCAAAACAAATGTATCCAATTTAGGCAGCATCATATTCTCATGAACATTAGAATCATTACCAAGAAACGAAAGTACCTGGTAATTTAGTTGGCGTGCACGAGCTCTAGTAATTGGTCCAGTATGTATAGCAGCAGGGGCTGTGGGTGTAACAATTGTAGTGATGTCCTCATCATCCTCCCCTTCTTGAAATTAAGTCGTCCTCGACGGAAGTTCATCTTCCTCACCCAAATAAGGCTTCAAATCTGCAATGTTAAAAGTGGGACTAACCCCAAGATCTGCAGGCAGCTCAAGTTTATATGCATTATCATTTATTTTCTCTAACACCTTAAAGGGACCATGAGCACGTGGCATTAACTTTGATTTGCGCAAATCAGGAAATCTATCCTTACGCAAATGTAACCAAACAAGATCTCCGGGTGCAAACACAACATGTTTTCTACCCTTATCTCCAGCAAGTTTATATTTAACATTCATACGCTCAATGTTTTCCTTAGTTAACTCATG
This sequence comes from Triticum aestivum, assembly GCF_018294505.1. Taxonomy (NCBI): domain Eukaryota; kingdom Viridiplantae; phylum Streptophyta; class Magnoliopsida; order Poales; family Poaceae; genus Triticum; species Triticum aestivum. Next base: position 247,002,568 of record NC_057795.1, read on the forward strand.
CATTTTTATAATAAATTCAGCACGTTGTTTAGCATCAAAATTAACCTTGTCCGAAGATGGAAGAGCCAACAAATCAATAGGTGCACGAGGTAGGAAACCATACACAACTTCAAAAGGGCACATCTTAGTAGTAGAATGCAATGAATGATTATAAGCAAATTCAATATGAGGCAAGCATTCCTCCCACATTTTCTTATTATTCTTCAAAACAGCCCTAAGCAGAGTAGACAATGTTCTATTGACTACTTCAGTTTGTCCATCAGTTTGGGGGTGACAAGTAGTACTAAAAAGTAGTTTAGTCCCCAACTTAGCCCATAAACATCTCCAAAAGTGGCTAAGAAATTTAGTATCACGATCTGAAACAATAGTATTTGGCACACCATGCAAGCGAATAATTTCACGAAAGAACAAATCAGCAACATTAATAGCATCATCGCTTTTATGACATGGTATAAAGTGTGCCGTATTCGAGAATCTATCCACGACAACAAATATGCTATCCCTCCCCTTCTTTGTTCGAGGTAAACCTAAAACAAAGTCCATAGATATATCCTCCCAAGGAACACTAGGTACAGGCAAAGGCATATATAAACCATGAGGATTGAGTCATGACTTAGCTTTTTGACATGTAGTGCAGCGAGCAATAAAACGCTCAACATCCCGTCTCATCTTTGGCCAAAAGAAATGTGTAGCAAGTACGTCCTCCGTCTTCTTCACGCCAAAGTGCCCATTAATCCTCCTCCATGCGCCTCCTGCAACAACAAAAGACGAACGGAGCTAGCTGGAATGCATAGCTTGTTAGCACGAAACACAAATCCATTGTTAACGACGAACTTGTTCCACATTCTTCCTTCTTTACAATTTTGCATTACATCTTTAAAATCAGCATCATGCACATATTGATCTTTGATGGTCTCCAAACCAAATATTTTGAAGTCAAGTTGTGAAAGCATAGTATAGCGGCGAGACAATGCATCAGCAATAACATTTACTTTTCCCTTCTTGGGTTTAATGACATAAGGAAAAGTCTCAATGAATTCAACCCATTTAGCATGTCTACGATTCAGTTTAGCTTGACTTTTAATATGTTTCAAAGATTCATGATCAGAATGTATAACAAATTCTTTGGGCCATAAATAATGTTGCCATGTTTCTAAAGTCCGAACAAGAGCATATAATTCTTTATCATAAGTAGAATAATTCAGACTAGGCCCACTCAATTTTTCAGAAAAGTATGCAACAGGTTTGCCATCTTGTAATAACACACCGCCTAATCCAATTCCACTAGCATCACATTCAAGCTCAAAAGTCTTATTAAAATCAGGAAGTTGGAGTAAAGGAGCATGTGTCAACTTATCTTTCAATACCGAGAAGGCTTCTTCCTGTGCGGTACCCCAAAGAAAAGGCACATCTTTCTTTGTAAGCTCATTGAGAGGTGCAGCAATGGTGCCGAAATCTCTCACAAAACGCCTATAGAATCCAGCGAGGCCAAGAAAACTCCTCACTTGTGTGACCGTTTTGGGTTGCGGCCAACTCTCAATAGCTTCAATCTTGGCTTTATCAACTTCAATTCCCTGTGGAGTAACAACATAGCCAAGAAAAGATACTCGGTCGGTGCAAAAGGTGCACTTCCCAAGGTTACCAAACAAACGTGCATCACGTAGAGCAATAAAAACAGCACGTAAATGTTCCAAATGTTCTTCCAAAGATCTGCTATAAATCAATATGTCATCAAAGTAAACTACCACAAATCGTCCAATGAAAGCACGTAAAACTTCGTTCATTAATCTCATGAAAGTACTAGGTTCATTAGTTAACCCAAAAGGCATGACTAACCACTCATATAATCCAAACTTAGTTTTGAATGCTGTTTTCCATTCATCTCCCAATTTCATACGAATTTGATGGTATCCACTACGCAAATCAACTTTGGAGAATATTGTAGAGCCACTCAATTCATCAAGCATATCATCTAGCCTAGGAATAGGATGACGATAACGAATAGTAATATTATTAATGCCTCTACAATCAACACACATACGTGATGTACCATCCTTTTTCGGCACTAGAATAATAGGAACAGCACAAGGACTAAGAGATTCGCGTATATAACCTTTGTCGAGAAGCTCTTGTACTTGACGCATAATCTCCTTCGTCTCCTCTGGATTGGTACGGTATGGTGCACGGTTTGGCAGTGAAGCACCGGGAATTAAGTCAATCTGATGCTCAATCCCTCGAATAGGCGGTAATCCCGGTGGCACGTCTTGTGGAAAGACGTCAGCGAACTCCTGCAAAATGTTAGTGACAGCAGGAGGCAAAGAGGAAGGCACGTCCTTGAATGAAAATAATGCCTCTTTGCACACAAAAGCATAGCAAACAGATTTGCTGAAATCTAGCTCATCAATATCAGATTTGGTGGCAAATAAACATGCACTTTTCAATTTAATTTCAGAAGCAACACTAGATGGTTTATTATTAGGCTTCATTTGTTGCTCAAATTCTTTTGCCACAATCTGATTTTCACTCTTATTCTTCTCCTGTTTTGCTTTATTAGCTCTATTAATATCATCTTTCAAAATGGAATCAGGAGTCATAGGAAGCAAAGTAATATTTTTATCCTTATGAACAAGAGTATAGTGATTGTTTCTACCATGGTGTACAGAGTTTTTTATCAAATTGCCATGGTGTACCAAGTAATAAGGAACATGCTTGCATAGGTACCACATCACAATCAACATAATCAGCATATGTAGACATACTAAAATGCACACGAACAGTACGTGTTACCTTAACCTTGCCGCTGTTGATGAACCATTGGATGTAGTAAGGATGTGGATGTGGTCTTGTGGTGAGAGAAAGCTTCTCCACCATCTCCATGCTAGCCAAGTTGTTGCAGCTCCCTTCGTCTATTATGACGTGCACAGAACGTTCCTTCACAACTCCCTTGGTATGGAACAAATTGTGCCTCTGATTTTGCTCAGCTTGTGTGACCTGCACACTCAAAACACGTTGAGCAACTAAACATTCATACCTGTCAGCGTCTTCAGGAGCCATGTATTGCGTCTCATGATCAGAATCATCTCCACCATGTTCTTCACGTGTAATAAGAGCCAAAGTCTCCTCATCATAGTCACTAGCGGACTCATATCCACCATCCGCGGTAGCAATCATCACACGCAGAGATTTGCATTCTCTCGCATAATGACCTCCTCCCTTACAACGACGACAAATAATATCACTTGTGTGCCCTGTTGATGCCATGGAAGAAGAAGAACTCTGTGCAGGCCCAGCAGGTGCGCTCCTGGCAGATAATAGTGGTTGTGCCTGTTTTCTTGTATCACGACTGGAGGAGGCACCTGATTGAGGTGCTGGTGCAGTTGAAGTAGAAGATGCACGCGGTGTCCATGATGAAGGTCGGCCTGCAGAAAAGTTAGATCGCGCCAATGCTTGTCGATCCTGCACTTCACGTTCAGCTTTACAAGCAAGATGGAATAAACGAGTGATATTAGTATACTCCTTATAGTCTAGAATGGTCTGAATCTCTCTATTTAATCCACCCAGAAAACGTGCAAGCATAGCTTCATTCTCCTCAACAATACCACATCTAATCATGCCAGTTTGTAATTCCTGATAATATTCTTCTACAGAATTTTTCCCTTGTCTTAAACGCTGCAATTTTTGAAGCAATTCACGTTGATAATATGGTGGAACCCAACGCGTACGCATAGCAGTTTTCAAAGCAGCCCAAGTAGTTGGAATAGGATATAATCTACAATGTTCAGACCACCATACACATGCAAAACTAGTGAAAGCACAAACGGCAGCAGCAACTCGTCTCTCCTCAGGATATTGTAAACATGTAAATCGTTGTTCAGTTTCTAACTCCCAAGTAAGATTGATAGAGGCGGAGGTGTCCCGTCTTTCGATGAGATGGTGGATTTCGCTTTGGTGGAAGTCGACTTTGACGATCCGACTACGAACGTGCGAGGACGTCGCGCCTTAGCAATCGCTAAACCAACTCCGAGAGGTTATTGACCACGCCGGAGCACGATCAACCTGACCACGAGGGTCTGTTTCCTGCGAGCAAACGAAGAACAAGCAAGAAACTAAGATTGCAATCTGGATATTGCGAATATAAGATGAAAGCTTTATTGATCAAGGTGGGGTTCTGTGACGCCTTTGTCTGGTCGTTGAACACAAACGAAGTACGCGAAGTTGCAGCTATGGCGAACTTTTAATCTAAACAAAACCCAAAGTCTAAACGATGCCCTAAGGGCTGTATATATGGAGGAAGAGGGGGGAATTTCGTGGCCCTTGGTGGAGGGGTCCGAAATCAACCCTATCTCTTGTTTCCCCACACATACGGATTCTAAAAATAGCCTATACTTATGTATTTCGAAATTACATGGGCCTGGCCCAATAATAAGGTGACGCAGCACCTAAAATAGCCTCGGGACGAAATTTATGAAGTGGCGTCTTGTATATTTCGTCCAAGGCTTCATGCACCCATTATGGTGGCTTCAAAGTCCTGAAATCATCACTTGTAACTCCGTTCTTGTTTCCCTTGCGCATGCCATCATCTCCATGCTTGTTCTTGCTCCAATGTTCATCCTTCTCCAAGCTAGGCCCTTCATTTGTAAGCAAAACAAATGTATCCAATTTAGGCAGCATCATATTCTCATGAACATTAGAATCATTACCAAGAAACGAAAGTACCTGGTAATTTAGTTGGCGTGCACGAGCTCTAGTAATTGGTCCAGTATGTATAGCAGCAGGGGCTGTGGGTGTAACAATTGTATTGATGTCCTCATCACACGTTGAGCAACTAAACATTCATACCTGTCAGCGTCTTCAGGAGCCATGTATTGCGTCTCATGATCAGAATCATCTCCACCATGTTCTTCACGTGTAATAAGAGCCAATGTCTCCTCATCATAGTCACTAGCGGACTCATATCCACCATCCGCGGTAGCAATCATCACACGCGGAGATTTGCATTCTCTCGCATAATGACCTCCTCCCTTACAACGACGACAAATAATATCACTTGTGTGCCCTGTTGATGCCATGGAAGAAGAAGAACGCTGTGCAGGCCCCGCAGGTGCGCTCTTGGCAGATAATTGTGGTTGTGCCTGTTTTCTTGTATCACGGTTGGAGGTGGCACCGGATGGAGGTGCTGGTGCAGTTGAAGTAGAAGATGCACGTGGTGTCCATGATGAAGGTCGGCCTGCAGAAAAGTTAGTTCGCCCCAATGCTTGTCGATCCTGCACTTCACGTTCAGCTTTACAAGCAAGATGGAATAAACGAGTGATATTAGTATACTCCTTATAGTCTAAAATGGTCTGAATCTCTCTATTTAATCCACCCAGAAAACGTGCAAGCATAGCTTCATTCTCCTCAACAATACCACATCTAATCATGCCAGTTTGTAATTCCTGATAATATTCTTCTACAGAATTTTTCCCTTGTCTTAAACGCTGCAATTTTTGAAGCAATTCACGTTGATAATATGGTGGAACCCAACGCGTACGCATAGCAGTTTTCAAAGCAGCCCAAGTAGTTGGAATAGGATATAATCTACAATGTTCAGACCACCATACACATGCAAAACTAGTGAAAGCACAAACAGCAGCAGCAACCCGTCTCTCCTCGGGATATTGTAAACATGTAAAACGTTGTTCAGTTTCTAACTCCCAAGTAAGATATATATCAGGAACATATCTACCCTCAAATGGTGGAATATTCAATTTCAGTTTAGGAATATGGACATCATCTCGTACCTGAGGTGGTGGTGCAGGCCTACCATTACGAATATATACCTGAGGTCGACCTGCTGGTGGTGGTGCTGGTGGGTGCACGTAGTTCTGATTTTGATCAACCTCTTCCTCATTATCGCCCGCATACTCATCATCCTCCTGGGTACCAGCAGCAGCAGTAGCAGGAGCCAAAGAAGCATCAATAACAGGAACAGCAACACCAGAAGTTTGGCCATCCTCAATAGGAACACGCTTCGCTCGTCCATACTGATTTGGAAGGATGCGTTGTTGTTGGTGTTGCAGAGGTGCGATAGGTGCAGCCGGCGGTGGTGGTGGTAAACACGCGAGCAATTCATTAAACTTGCTATCAAGCTTTGTTTCGAACGTCTTCTCCATGCCATCTATCTTCTCCATGGCCTCGTCAAATCTGTTTAGCACATCTTGCACCTGTCCACTCATCATTTGCTGAAATTTATCATGTAGCTGTTTGTTCGTCAGGTTCTCCCAATCAGTCTCATCGGCTTGTGATCCTACCATGGTTAGCAGCAAATAGAAACACACAAGAATATGATCCTACAGACTACTAAGAAGTGGTGGTGGTGTATCACAAACCCATCAAGCAAATCTCAAATTCTTACCAGTTCTTACCCAGCAGCAGGTGGTGATCGGCAACCGTTGTAGTCAAAACTCTCAAAGCTTGGATAGAGCGATTACCAGGGAGAATCAAACGCACGACGTAGATGTATGTGGAACTGGGAAGGCTTATAATATGGTAGCAAAAGGGGTCAGCAAAAATCAATTCAGAGATGCAAAGTTGAATAAACGCTCAATGACGGTACTGTGCTGGTCCTAGGCTAGACCGTGCTAGAGATGCGAGCCTAGAACACTAACAAAATCACGGCGCTGCACGTAAACAAGGGAAAAGCACACTCTGGAATTTTTTTTTCGCTCTTTTTTTGCGCTCTTTTTTTTTGCGCTGCTTTTTTTTTGCGAAAAATCACTATAATGGCGAGTGTCTCAAAACTCTTCCTAGGTCAAACTGACAGGATGGGCACGAAATTTTTTCGACCAATTTTTTTTCGTTTTTTCGACTGCCCGGACCCAAAAACTGGAAACGGGTCAAAAAAACTTCCTATAATGGCACCTGTCTCAAAACACTCAGAAACACCTAAAAATAGGATAGCCAGAATTTTTTTCGAAAAATGCGTTTTCGAAAATTTTTGGGCCTAAAAGGAGGGTGGTTTCCGGACTCTTTTTTCTTTCGAAACCTACTCCGGCAAGGAAACACGAATCGGAATCTAGATGGATCTCAAAAACACACCTAATATGCAAGGAACTCAGATTGGTGGTGGATATATGGTGGTGGTATATGGCAGCGGTAGTGGTATATGGCAGCGGTGGTAATATATGGATATGGATCGGTGGTGGTATATGGATACGGATTGGTGGTGGTATATGGATACGGATTCGGAGCGGTGGTGGTAGGTGACAGGGGCGATGATGATGGTGCAGTGGCGGCGTGACAACTTATGACCAGAACCCGAAACTCTAAAAGACTAACGCTAAGACCAGCAACTAGACACAACGATGCAACCGCAAATTCAACAAAGCAAAACCCTAAAAAGATTATGCAAAGGCTCAGATTGGTTAGGATATGATGAACTAACCCTAAATTTTTTTTGGCTTTTTCGTGGACTGTAGGTATGAAGAACAGACTCGATCTAAACTACGAAAAACTGTAAAATCTCACCGAGCAACCTGGAAATCCGATACCACTTGATAGAGGCAAAGGTGTCCCGTCTTTCGATGAGATGATGGATATCGCTTTGGTGGCAGTCGACTTTGACGATCCGACTACGAACGTGCGAGAACGTCGCGCCTTAGCAATCGCTAAACCAACTCCGAGAGGTTATTGACCATGCCGGAGCACGATCAACCTGACCACGAGGGTCTGTTTCCTGCAAGCAAACGAAGAACAAGCAAGAAACCGAGATTGCAATCTGGATATTGCGAATATAAGATGAAAGCTTTATTGATCAAGGTGGGGTTCTGTGACGCCTTTGTCTGGTCGTTGAACACAAACGAAGTACGTGAAGTTGCAGCTATGGCGAACTTTTAATCTAAACAAAACCCAAAGTCTAAACGATGCCCTAAGGGCTGTATATATGGAGGAAGAGGGGGGAATTTCGTGGCCCTTGGTGGAGGGGTCCGAAATCAACCCTATCTCTTGTTTCCCCACACATACGGACTCTAAAAATAGCCTATACTTATGTATTTCGAAATTACATGGGCCTGGCCCAATAATAAGGTGACGCAGCACCTAAAATAGCCTCGGGACGAAATTTATGAAGTGGCATCTTGTATATTTCGTCCAAGGCTTCATGCACCCATTATGGTGGCTTCAAAGTCCTGAAATCATCACTTGTAACTCCGTTCTAGTTCCCCTTGCGCATGCCATCATCTCCATGCTTGTTCTTGCTCCAATGTTCATCCTTCTCCAAGCTAGGCCCTTCATTTGTAAGCAAAACAAATGTATCCAATTTAGGCAGCATCATATTCTCATGAACATTAGAATCATTACCAAGAAACAAAAGTACCTGGTAATTTAGTTGGCGTGCACGAGCTCTAGTAATTGGTCTAGTATGTATAGCAGCAGGGGCTGTGGGTGTAACAATTGTATTGATGTCCTCATCACCAAAAATATTTTTTGCCTATCCTATTTTTAGGTCCGAGGGAGTGTTTTGAGACACTCGCCATCATAGTGATTTTTTGTCGCACTTTTTCATCATCGCTGCCCTGATTTCCCCAAAAAAAATTGTCAAAAATTTTCGTGCCCATCCTGTCATTTTGACCTGGGAAGAGTTTTGAGACACTCGCCATTATAGTGATTTTTTGCAAAAAAAAGGAGCGCAAAAAAAGAGGGAAAAAAATTCAGAGTGTGCTTCTCCCTTGTTACGTGCAGCGCCGTGATTTTGTTAGTGTTCTAGGCTCGCGTCTCTAGCACGGTCTAGCCTAGGACCAGCACAGTACCATCGTTGAGCGTTTATTCAACTTTGCATCTCTGAATTGATTATTGCTGATCCTTTTTGCTACCATATTATAAGCCTTCCCAGCTGCACATACATCTATGTCGTGCGTTTGACTCTCCCTAGTAATCGCTCTATCCAAGTTTGAGAGTTTTGACTACAATGGTTGCCGATCACCGCCTGCTGCTTGTTAAGAACAGGTAAGAATTTGAGTTTTGCTTGACGGATTTGTGACACCCACCACCACCACTTGTTAGTAGTCTGTAGGATAATATTCTTGTGTGTTTCTATTGCTGCTAACCATGCCAGGATCACAAGCCGACGAGATTGACTAGGAGAACTTAACGAACAAGGAGCTTCATGATAAGTTTCAGCAAATGATGACTGAACAAGTGCAAGATGTGCTGAACAATTTTGAAGAGGCTATGGAGAAGATCACTGGCCTTGAGAAGACGTTCAAAAAAAATCTCGATAACAGATTCAATGAACTGCTTGCGCGTCTTCCACCGGCTGCACCTGCCGCACCTCTGCAAGAAAAACAACAACTACCTCCACGTCGCGAAACAGCCCTCCGTCGAGCGAGCCGTGTCCTTCTTCAGCCTGGCCAAACTATTGGTGCTGCTGTTGATACTTCTGTGGCTCCTGCTGCTGATGCGGAGGATGATTATGCGGGAGATTACGAGGATGAGGTTGATCAAAATCAGAACTACGTGCAACCACCAACACCACAACCACCAGGTCGTCCACCTGCAAATAATCACAATGGTAGGGCTCTCCCTCGGGTACGAGATCATGACCATCTTCCTAAACTGAAATTGAATATTCCACCATTTGAGGGTAAATATGTTCCTGATATATATCTTACTTGGGAGTTAGAAACTGAACAACGATTGACATGTTTACAATATCCTGAGGAGAGACGTGTTCCTGCTGCTGTTTGTGCTTTCACTAGCTTTGCATGTGTTTGGTGGTCTGAACATTGTAGATTATATCCTATTCCAGATACTTGGGATGCTTTAAAAACTGCTATGCATACTCGTTGGGTTCCACCATATTATCAACGTGAATTGCTCCAAAAATTACAGTGCTTAAGACAAGGGAAAAATTCTGTAGAAGAATATTATCAGGAATTACAAACTGGCATGATTAGATGTGGTATTGTTGAGGAGAATGAACCTATGCTTGCACGTTTTATGGGTTGTTTAAATAGAGAGATTCAGACCATTCTAGAGTATAAGGAGTATACTAATATCACTCGTTTATTCCATCTTGCTTGTAAAGCTGAACGTGAAGTGCAGGATCGGCAAGCATTGGCGCGCACTAACTTTTCTGCAGGCCGACTTTCGTCATGGACACCGCGTGCATCCTCTACTTCCACTGCACCAGCACCTCCATCAGGTGCCACCTCCAGCCGTGATACAAGAAACCAGGCACAATCACCACTATCTGCCAAGAACACACCTGCCGGGCCTGCACAGAGCTCTTCTTCTTCCATGGCATTAACAGGGCACACAAGTGATATTATTTAACATCGTTGTAAGGGAAGAGGACATTATGCGCGAGAATGCAAATCTCAGCGTGTGATGATTGCTACTAAGGATGGTGGGTATGAGTCCGCCAGTGACTATGATGAGGAGACTTTGGCCCTTATTACAAGTGAAAAACACGGTGGAGATGATTCTGATCATGAGACGCAATACATGGCTCCTGAAGATGCCGACATGTATGAATGCTTAGTTGCTCAACGTGTTTTGAGTGTGCATGTTACACAAGCTGAGCAAAATCAGAGGCATAATTTGTTCCATACAAAGGGAGTTGTGAAGGAACGTTCTGTGCGCGTCATCATAGATGGAGGGAGCTGCAACAACTTGGGTAGCATGGAGATGGTGGAGAAGCTATCTCTCACCACAAGACCACATCCACATCCTTACTACATCCAATGGTTCAACAACAGTGGCAAGGTTAAGGTAACACGTACTGTTTGTGTGCATTTTAGTATCTCTACATATGCTGATTATGTTGATTGTGATGTGGTACCTATGCAAGCATGTTCCTTATTACTTGGTCGACCATGGCAATTTGATAAAAATTTTGTACACCATGGTAGAAACAATCAGTATACTCTTGTTCATAAGGATAAAAATATTACTTTGCTTCCTATGACTCCTGATTCCATTCTGAAAGATGATATTAATAGAGCTAATAAATAAAAACAGGACAAGAAAAAGAGTGAAATCAGATTGTGGCAAAAGAATTTGAGCAACAAATGAAGCCTAATAATAAACCATCTAGTGTTGCTTTTGAGATTAAATTAAAAAGTGCATGTTTATTTGCCACCAAATCTGACATTGATGAGCTAGATTTCAGCAAATTTGTTTGCTATGCTTTTGTGTGCAAAGAGGCATATTTTCATTCGAGGACGTGCCTTCCTATTTGCCTCCTGTTGTTACTAACATTTTGCAGGAGTTCACTGACGTCTTTCCACAAGACGTGCCACCGGGATTACTGCCTATTCGAGGGATTGAGCATCAGATTGACTTAATTCCCGGTGCTTCACTGCCAAACCGTGCGCCATACCGTACCAATCCAGAGGAGGCGAAGGAGATTATGCGTCAAGTACAGGAGCTTCTCGACAAAGGTTATATACGCGAATCCCTTAGTCCTTGTGCTGTTCCTATTATTCTAGTGCCGAAAAAGGATGATACATCGCGTATGTGTGTTGATTGTAGAGGCATTAATAATATTACTATTTGTTATCGTCATCCTATTCCTAGGCTAGATGATATGCTTGATGAATTGAGTGGCTCTACAATATTCTCCAAAGTTGATTTGCGTAGTGGATACCATCAAATTCGTATGAAATTGGGGGATGAATGGAAAATAACATTTAAAACTAAGTTTGGATTATATGAGTGGTTAGTCATGCCTTTTGGGTTAACTAATACACCTAGTACTTTCATGAGACTAATGAACGAAGTTTTACGTGCTTTCATTGGACGATTTGTGGTCGTTTACTTTGATGACATATTGATTTATAGCAGATCTTTGGAGGAACATTTGGAACATTTACGTGTTGTTTTTATTGCTCTATGTGATGCACGTTTGTTTGGTAACCTTGGGAAGTTCACCTTTTGCATCGATCGAGTATCTTTTCTTGACTATGTTGTTACTCCACAAGGAATTGTAGTTGATAAAGCCAAGATTGAAGCTATTGAGAGTTGGCCGCAGCCCAAAACGGCCACGCAAGTGAGGAGTTTTCTTGGCCTCGCTGGATTCTATAGGCGTTTTGTGAGAGATTTCAGCACCATTGTTGTACCTCTCAATGAGCTTACAAAGAAAGATGTGCCTTTTGTTAGGGGTACCGCACAGGAAGAGGCCTTCACGGTATTGAAAGATAAGTTGACACATGCTCCTTTACTCCAACTTCCTAATTTTAATAAGACTTATGAGCTTGAATGTGATGCTAGTGGAATTGGATTAGGAGGTGTGTTATTACAAGATGGCAAACATGTTGCATACTTTTCTGAAAAATTGAGTGGGCCTAGTCTGAATTATTCTACTTATGATAAAGAACTATATGCTCTTATTTGGACTTTAGAAACATGGCAGCATTATTTATGGCCCAAAGAATTTGTTATACATTCGGATCATGAATCTTTGAAACATATTAGAAGTCAAATTAAACTGAATTGTAGACATGCTAAATGGGTTGAATTCATTGAGACTTTCCGTTATATCATTAAACACAAGAAGGGTAAAGAAAATGTTATTGTTGATGCATTGTCTCGTCGCTATACTATGCTTTCACAATTTGACTTCAAAATATTTGGTTTGGAGACCATCAAAGATCAATATGTGCATGATGCTGATTTTAAAGATGTATTGCAGATTTGTAAAGAAGGGAGAACATGGATCAAGTTCGTTGTTAATGATGGATTTGTGTTTCGTTCTAACAAGCTATGCATTCCAGCTAGCTCTATTCGTCTTTTGTTGTAGCAGGAGGCGCATGGAGGAGGATTAATGGGACACTTTGGCGTCAAGAAGATGGAGGATGTACTTGCTATACATTTCTTTTGGCCAAAGATGAGACGGGATGTTGAGCGTTTTATTGCTCGCAGCACTACATGTCAAAAAGCTAAGTCACGACTCAATCCTCATGGTTTATATATGCCTTTGCCTGTACCTAGTGTTCCTTGGGAGGATATATCAATGCTCTTTGTTTTAGGTTTACCGTGAACAAAGAAGGGGAGGGATAGCATATTTGTTATCGTGGATAGATTCTTGAAAATGGCACACTTTATACCATGTCATAAAAGCGATGATGCTGTTAATGTTGCTGATTTGTTCTTTCGTGAAATTATTCGCTTGCATGGTGTGCAAAATACTATTGTTTCAGATCATGATACTAAATTTCTTAGCCACTTTTGGAGATGTTTATGGGCTAAGTTGGGGACTAAACTGCTTTTTAGTACTACTTGTCACCCCCAAACTAATGACAGACTGAAGTAGTCAATAGAACATTCTCTACTATGCTTAGGGTTGTTTTGAAGAATAATAAGAAAATGTGGGAGGAATGTTTGCCTCATATTGAGTTTTCTTATAATCGTTCATTGCATTCTACTACTAAGATGTGCCCTTTTGAAATTGTGTATGGTTTCCTACCTCGTGCACCTATTGATTTGTTGCCTCTTCCATCTTCGGAGAAGGTTAATTTTGATGCTAAACAACGTGCTGAATTGATTTTAAAAATGCATGAGTTAACTAAGGAAAACATTGAGCATATGAATGCTAAATATAAACTTGCTGGAGATAAGGGTAGAAAACATGTTGTGTTTGCACCTGGAGATCTTGTTTGGTTACATTTGCGTAAGGATATATTTCCTGATTTGTGCAAATCAAAGCTAATGCCTTGTGCTGATGGTCCTTTTAAGGTGCTGGAGAAAATAAATGATAATGCATATAAACTTGAGCTGCCTGCAGATTTTGGGGTTAGTCCCACTTTTAACATTGCAGATTTGAAGCCTTATTTGGGTGAGGAAGATGAGCTTCCGTCGAGGATGGCTTCATTTCAAGAAAGGGAGGTTGATGAGGACATCAATACCATTGTTACACCCACAACCCCTACTGCTCCATATACTAGACCAATTACTAGAGCTCGCGCACGCCAATTAAATTATCATGTACTTTCGTTTCTTGGTAATGATTCTAATGTTCATGAGAATATGATGCTGCCTAAATTGGATACATTTGTTTTGCTTACAAAAGAAGGGCCTAGCTTGGAGAAGGATGAACATTGGAGAAAGAACAAGCATGGAGGTGATGGCATGCGCAAGGGGAACAAGAACGGAGTTACAAGTGATGATTTCAGGACTTTGAAGCCACCATAATGGGTGCATGAAGCCTTGGACGAAATATACAAGATGCCACTTCATAAATTTCGTCCCGAGGCTATTCTAGGTGATGTGTCACCTTATTATTGGGCCAGGCCCATGTAATTTCGAAATACATAAGTATATGCTATTTTTAGAGTCTGTATGTGTGGGGAAACAAGAGATAGGGTTGATTTCGGACCCCTCCACCAAGGGCCACGAAATCCCCCCCCCCGTCTTCCTCCATATATACAGCCCTTAGGGCACCGTTTAGACTTTGGGTTTTGTTTAGATTAAAGTTCGCCATAGCTGCAACTTCGCATACTTCGTTTGTGTTCAACGACCAGACAAAGGCGTCACAGAACCCCACCTTCATTAATAAAGCTTTCCTCTGTTATTCGCAATATCCAGATTGCAATCTTTGTTTCTTGCTTGTTCTTTGTTTGCTTGCAGGAAATAGACCTTCGTGGTCAGGTTGATCGTGCTCCGGCGTGGTCAATAACCTCTCGGAGTTGGTTTAGCGATTGCTAAGGCGCGATGTCCTCGCACGTTCGTAGTCAGATCATCAAAGTCGACTTCCTCCAAAACGATAGCCACCATCTCATCGAAAGACGGGACACCTTTGCCTCTATCAATTATATGCTCTTGTTCGGACTTTAGAAACATGGCAACATTATTTATGGCCCAAAGAATATGTTATACATTCTGTCATCAATCTTTGAAACATACTAAAAGTCAAGCTAAACTGAATCGTAGACATGCTAAATGGGTTGAATTCATGGAGACTTTCCCTGATGTCATTAAACACAAGAAGGGTAAATAAAATGTTATTGCTAATGCATTGTCTCGTCGATATACTATGCTTTCACAACGTGACTTCAAAATATTTGGTTGGAGACCATCAAAGATCAATATGTGCATGATGCTGATTTTAAAGATGTAATGCAGAATTGTAAAGAAGGAAGAATGTGGAACAAGTTCGTCGTTAATGATGGATTTGTGTTCTGTGCTCACAAGCTATGCATTATAGCTAGCTCCGTTCATCTTTTGTTGTTGCAGGAGGCGCATGGAAGAGGATTAATGGGACACTTTGGCGTGAAGAAGACGGAGTACATACTTGCTACACATTTATTTTGGCAAAAGATGAGACGGGATGTTGAGCATTTTATTGCTCGCTGCACTACATGTCAAAAAGCTAAGTCACGACTCAATCCTCATGGTTTATATATGCCTTTGCCTGTACCTAGTGTTCCTTGGGAGGATATATCTATGGACTTTGTTTTAGGTTTACCTCGAACAAAGAAGGGGAGGGATAGCATATTTGTTGTCATAAAAGCGATGATGCTGTTAATGTTGCTGATTTGTTCTTTTGTGAAATTATTCGCTTGCATGGTGTGCCAAATACTATTGTTTCAGATCATGATACTAAATTTCTTAGCCACTTTTGGAGATGTTTATGGGCTAAGTTGGGGACTAAACTGTATTTTAGTACTACTTGTCACCCCCAAACTAATGGACAAACTGAAGTAGTCCATAGAACATTCTCTACTATGCTTAGGGCTGTTTTGAAGAATAATAAGAAAATGTGGGAGGAATGCTTGCCTCATATTGAATTTGCTTATAATCGTTCATTGCATTCTACTCCTAAGATGTGCCCTTTTGAAGTTGTGTATGGTTTCCTACCTCGTGCACCTATTGATTTGTTGCCTCTTCCATCTTTGGAGAAGGTTAATTTTGATGCTAAACAACATGCTGAATTGATTTTAAAAATGCATGGGTTAACTAAGGAAAACATTGAGCGTATGAATGCAAAATATAAACTTGCTGGAGATAAGGGTAGAAAACATGTTGTGTTTGCACCTGGAGATCTTGTTTGGTTACATTTGCGTAAGGATAGATTTCCTAATTTGCGCAAATCAAAGCTAATGCCACGTGCTGACGGACCTTTTAAGGTGTTAGAGAAAATAAATGATAATGCATATAAACTTGAGCTGCCTGCAGATTTTGGGGTTAGTCCCACTTCTAACATTGCAGATTTGAAGCCTTATTTGGGAGAGGAAGATGAACTTCCATCGAGGACGACTTCATTTCAAGAAGGGGAGGATATTGAGGACATCAATACCATTGTTACACCCATAGCCCGTGCTGCTATACATACTGGACCAATTACTAGAGCTCACGCACGCCAATTAAATTACCAGGTACTTTCGTTTCTTGGTAATGATTCTAATGTTCATGAGAATATGATGCTGCCTAAATTGGATACATTTGTTTTGCTTACAAATGAAGGGCCTAGCTTGGAGAAGGATGAACATTGGAGAAAGAACAAGCATGGAGATGATGGCATGCGCAAGGGGAACAAGAACAAAGTTACAAGTGATGATTTCAGGACGTTGAAGCCACCATAATGAGTGCATGAAGCCTTTGACGAAATATACAAGATGTTACTTCGTAATTTTCGTACACATGCTATTCTAGGTGCCGCGTCACCTTATTATTGGGCCGGGCCCATGTAATTTTGAAATACTTGATTATAGGCTGTTTTTAGAGTCCGTATGTGTGGGAAAACAAGAGTTAGGGTTGGTTTCAGACACCTCCCTCAAGGGCCACGAAATCCCCACCCTCTTCCTCCATATATACAGCCCTTAGGGCGTCGTTTAGACTTTGGGTTTTGTTTGGATTAACCATTCAACATAGCTGCAACTTCGCGTACTTCGTTTGTGTTCAACGACCAGACCAAGACGTCACAGAACCCCACCTTCATTAATAAAGCTTTCCTCTTATATTTGCAATATCCAGATTGCAATATCAGTTTTTTGCTTGTTCTTCGTTTGCTCACAGGAAAGAGACCCTCATGGTCAGGTTGATCGTGCTCCAGCATGGTCAATAACCCCTCGGAAGTTGGTTTAGCGATTGCTAAGGCGCAATGTCTTGCACGTTCATGGTCGGATCGTCAAGGTCGACTCCCACATAAAACGATAACCACCATCTCATCGATACATAGGGACACCTTTGCCTCTATCAAGAACATACGGTTCTTTGACGTGAACCATTTGCGATGCCCGACGGACACACACACGGTTTCGTCTCATATGCGTGTGCGATTCATGGTAATACGGCAAACGGTTCAAACCAGTGTGCGTGCGTGATAGGAATACTAATTGCACATAGTTATGAAAATGGACACGTTGGCATTAGTAGAGGCACCACACACATTTTACATTCTTGAACCATGTGCGATAACGTACCTATCACATACATATCTGCACATTAAATGTTGATGTCCACCTTTTCACATGACTAAATACGTTTATTGTGTGGCGATCGTCAATAGCCGCTCTCCCATCCCCGACGGTTTCTGGGTCGTGTGGGAAGGACCCCCCTATCGCCCACACTCACTTGGCGACGGTTCCTAATGCTGTATGGAATGGGGTTAAAAACCGTTCGTATAGCACCTTACGGTACCAGTGTTTCCATCTTAGCCCGACCCCAATATTTATTTCTTGGGAATATTCCATTTTCTATTAAAGGAATAACCCTGTTTGCCCTAAGTTGTGAAGCAACCTACATTTCTGTCATTCCCCAAAATCCCAAAAAACTCTCATAAATTATTTGGATCATATATTCCACAAATATGTCAAAATCCTTCCTTGCCTAGTTCAAAAATAATTCAGGAATATTCATGTTCTTTTTTGTCCTGAATGGAACTTTGTGAAGGAAGTGATATTTATCTTTGATTGATTGCCCTCAAACTTTTTGAGCACTCTTTCAGATCCAAATGGTTGCCACACAACAAAATTCAGATCCATTTGCCGAGTCAATCTTCCACAGCAAATTTCCAAAATTTCTGTCCACGGAGAAGCTTTGTGAAGGAAGTACTAGCTAGGCTTATCCAAATACGTTGAAACTTTGCCACATCTTCCACATGCTCAAATCATCACTCTCCACAAAATTTGAGCTCCATTTAGTAATCCATGTGAATACATCATCCAATCCTACCTTCTGGTCATATTTTAGATTGTGAAGTAACTACATTTTATGTTGTTCTATAACTGCTGAAAATGTACCAGGACATTACCTATATAATCTCACTACACCAAATTTGGGCTTATTTCATCTTGCCAATAATTCTCTAGAATTTTTCTAAGTTTCTGTCCAGATAGGACCACGTGAAGGAAGTACCACTTATATTTATCCAAATGGTATGAACTTTTTATAGTGCCTTCATATGACCAATGATCATCCTACCCCAAAATTTAGCTCAATCCAATCATCTATGTGAGTGCAACTTCAACCTTCATATTTCTAGCCAGATTGGCACATTGCAAAGCAAGTGCTAGCTAACTTCATCCATTTGAGCTGCAAATTTTCATAGACAGTCACCTTACTGACTGGTCTAGTGCACCCAAAGCTCAGGTCCATTGGACTGGTGCATTGCTAACACCACTAATCAAACACCTTCCTGTGGATTAGTGTATGTGCTCAGTCCAGCCACCCCTTGAGCCATTGTACTTGTTGCTTTGCACCTAGCACCTACTGGGGGAATGCCCAACCTGCCAGACACACTTGGGCCCCCCATCACACGTGGCAACGCCACGGTCACGTGGTGACTATTGGTGTCAAAACCGGAAGATCTCGGGTAGGGGGTCCTGAACTGTGGATCTTGATCGATGGTAACATGGAACATAGAGATAGTGTTTACCCAGGTTCGGGCCCTCTCAAGGAGGTAAAAGCCTATGTCCTACTTGGTTGTATTGATGTGTTTGTATGACAATTACGGAGTTGATCTACCACGAGATTAGATGAACTAAACCCTAGGTGGGAATGGTAATGATTGTTCTCCCCCTCTACGGGCTAAACCCTCTGGTTTATATAGACACCAGGGACACCTAGGGTTACATATGGTCAGTTACCATCAGGGGATAAACATGCTGATTTCGCTAACCAGACTTCGAGGATACGCAAAGTCTTCAGAGGTTTCCTTCCAGAGCACGGGGTCGCCTGTAGTCTGGCCTTCCATTGATGACTTAAGAGCGGCCCACCAGTCTGGCCCATGAGAGATAGGCAGGCAGCCCGAGGACCCTCAGTCCGGGACAGCCTCAGTAGCCCCTAAACTCGTCTTCGAAGCCGTGGTATGTACGGATATCATTGGCTTTGTGGACCAGTTCCTTCTCTTCTGTGGTTACTTTAATCATTTCTGGCCATATGTCCCCTGAGCCACATCATAGCTTCTGAAGTGTAGAAGTAACTTAGCCCCGGAGACCAGTCGCTCAAGTGTGAAAAGTGCCCCAATCTAACAACTTTTGCCGAAAGGTTACGACCGGTCATAACCACTAACCAATTATGAAAACCGGATTCGCGGTTCGAGGCGGTTTCTACATTGGCACGTCCCACCGTTTTTAAGGGATATGATGGTTTGTGCTATCCCATGTGCGCATAATGGCACGATTATATTGGGAAGTGGCAAGGTCTGCGGTGCAATAAAAGGACTCTTGGCCTTTCAGTAGCCCATAAAAGGGGAGCGCCACCATTTCCTTAGCATGCTCTCACTCCGCCCTACGCCATTGCTTTCGCAATCTCCTGAGCTCCAGCACCCAGGTCTACTCTCCCCTCCAAAACTTCTCTGACCATCTCCTTAATCCGGCCATGGCCGGCTCTGGGTCTAATGGCATGTGGGAGGCCTCCATCTTCACTAAGGGTGCCATCCAGGAGTTTAAGAACACAAGCTATCTTCCCATCGACGTTACTCACCGTGCTCTGGAGGCGGGCCAGGTCATCCCCATGCTGAGGCCAAGCGAGAGGGTGGTGTTCCTCCCGCACTTCATCTGGGGACTGGGTTTTCCCCTCCACCCCTTCGTCGGGGGCTTAATGTTTTTCTATGGGTTAGATTACCATGATCTTGCCCCGAATTCTTTTCTGCACATCTCGGCCTTCATCATCATATGCGAGGCCTTTCTTCATGTCCGGCCACACTTTGGCCTGTGGCTCAAAGTTTTCAACGTCAAGCCAAAGATCGTCGACGGTCAGCAGGTGGACTGTGGGGGGAGGGGGGGGGGGAGGCAGCAAACTCCCCCGAGTTGAGTGGCCTGAGGGCACCTTCATCAAAACTACCAAGATCTGGCAGAAGGGGTGGTTCTATATCACAGAGCCACGAGGCGTGGATTGGACGGTGATTTGTACCTTCAGATCCGCCCCCACGAGGCTGGTCTCGTGGACCAAGAAAGGCCTCGACTTGGGTCCACCAGGGAGGTGGCATCATTGTAGAGCCGGATATCCAAGATGATAGAGCAGGGGGTTGAATTGCAACGTGATTCAAATCATGCTCCGCCGCTGCATCCTACCCTTTCAAGACCAGACCTCCCCCATGTGGGCTAACTAAGTCCGAAGACCTCGCCACTGTGCTCAGCTTCTACCACACTTCCCACGCCCAGCTGTGGAAGGTGTTGTTCAAGCCGCAGAAGGACTGGTCGACCGAGGAGGAAGACATCGGCCTCGATGCTGCAAACCCCCCTCACGAGGTATGATAAATTTTACCCTTATGTTCGGATGTTCCTTTTTGACAAAGTACTTAAATCCCTTTTCTTCCATCCATAGAGCTGGCTAAAGAAAGCGTAGCGGATCGATAGCCCGACCCCACTACCCGAGGGCTCCAGGATGGCCTTGCTGATAGCCATGCTGGCTGTGGAGCCATACAAGGCGCCGGGAAAGAAGGAGAAGAAGAAAGAGGAGAAGAAGAAAGAGGAGAAAAATGAGGCCAGAGAAGGCCTCCGTCCTAGAGGACCCCCGAAACTAGATCTGGGGAGACCCATGCCCCTTATACCCTTGAGGGGGAGAAGGAGCAGGGAGAGGATGGGGAGGAAAGTGATTCCTCCCAAACAAAGAAGAGGGGGGCCGACGGCATCCGAAGACGCCGAGGAGGATCAGCCTCCTCCTGGCCCGAAAAGACAATGCAAGGCCAAGGTGGCCCTGTCCGGCAATAGCTCGGCTTTTTCCGAGAGCTCCAAAGCCTCTAAAGAGGTTCCTCAGAGGAGCCCCAGGGTCAAACCTCAGTCCCAAAGGTATATATCCTAAGATACACCCATGCACCCTTAGCTAAGTAAGTTTGTTATTGATTGCAAGCCTGCTTTTAATATTACAGCCCTTAGCGCGACCTCCCTACCGACCGAGTCTTGGAGGTGGACTCTCCACCGGCCGCGTTGGCAGAGAGCTGTACCGGATTGCATGCCTTGCCTCCCCTAGTTGTTGAGGAGGCCGAGGAGGTCCTGTCAAGGAGGACCCTTCCTAGGCCGAGCACAAGAGGAGGAGATCCTGTTATGGCTGAGGTGAATACCTTGGCTGCCGAAGACCAAGAGGGGAGAACCCTTCTAGTGAATGAAGAGGGGGAGCCTGGACAGCCCACGCTCTCCTCGAAAGTGGTTCCAGAGATGCTAGGGCGCCAGGAGCCAACCATTCTGGCTTCCACCAAGGGAGGAGCCAAGGTGCCTCCGCCACCCCCGCTCCAGAGCGGGTTCGACAGGTGTACAGATCTGATGGAGGAAGCGTTAACCAGCTCCTCTATCAGTGAGGAGCACAGTGCCCTGATGGGCACAGTTTTGCAAAGTCTTCGGTCCGTGGACCACAAACTGAAGGAGGCTTTCAGCGGCCTTCTGACAGGCTTCAAGGTAAACCATATAATGCCCTTCTTCTTAGAAAACTCCTTTTATATGATCATGCAACCTCATATATATTAGCCCCCTGAGCCTTGACTGAGTTTGAAAAACTCATGCGGGGGTTGAATAACTTAGAGATATAGTTGATAACAAAAATGGGATGTAGCCTCCAAGACTCTTACTGGATTAAAAAGCTGACAGAGGATCAAAAATCGATGACTCAGAAGCCTAATGTGCTTAATCTATTGTGTAGGCGTCATCTCTGGGGACGGCTGCCAATGCAGGGGAGTTGGACGAGCTGAATTGGAAGCTCAAGAGCTCTGATGAATAGCTCAATCTGCTGAACAAGCGGTTCGACAAGCACAAGGCAAGTCTGAACTGAACTGTTTACTTCAGCTATTTGGTAATGAAGTTTTTTTGAAGTTAACCTAAATGGGATGCAACTGACATTAATGCACCTGTCGCTACGGAGGTCGAGGAATTGAAGGCCGAGCGGAGGAGAGCTCAGCAAGAAACTGTGCAGCAGAGGGCGGTGGCTGAACATGCGGCCACCAAACTGGCCACGGTGAAAACCGCTAGCCAGTGGCACGAGGCTAGATTAGCTCAGGGGAACAAGAGCTCAAGGATGCCGTCACAAAATTTGAGGTCCTTGAGTAGAAAAGTAAGGATCAGGCCACTGAGCTAACCTCGTTGAGGTCAGAGGTCAAGGAAGCGTGGATGGAGGCGCGAGGCCGCCAAGAGGAACACCGCCAAGTCAAGCTTATTGTGGATGGTAAGCCTTACTTAATACAAAGTGTTTTTGGTGGTAACAGGTTCGCTTTGCTCACGCGAGTATGGCATTTCCCAGGCACTTTTGCGGACCTCCCGAGGAATGCATCAGATGTGGCCAAGTACTTTCGTCCCAGGAGAGTCATACCGAGTACAGGCTATCTTGGGCGCAGTTCCAGGCACCCGAACACCCTCCCCTTCTCAACAACCAGATGAAGCGGCTGATGGAGTTGCATCGGATGGCCGAGCCGACAATGAAGGACCTCTGCGTCAAGTTGTGGCCTTAGGAGCCGCTGCCAAGCAGCTACTTTGGCTTGGTGCATCGGTTGTGTGACGCCGCGCCTAGATTGATGTCTGGAAGTGCTCCATATGCATTCAGGGACCACAGATGGCCTTCGGCAAGACCATGGTACATTGGCCGAAGATCAAGCCAGCCAAAATGGCCATCAGACCCCGCCCCCTGGGAAGGAGCGTAGGCGCCTCGAGCAGTATTTTCCCATCGTGATGGATGGTGCTTGGGCGATAGAGGCCCAGTGCTTGAAGGATGTAATTTCTAAATGGCTATATTTTGTTTATCCGAAGAAGTTTGAACTTTTGTGCTTGATAATGCAACTGTTGGCCTTGTATATAATGCCTTGTTTGTTTATTATGACTCCTGTGCGGCCATTCTAAACTAGAAATTACCAGTTGTCAGCTTCAACCCCCTTGCAGATACTACAAAGGGTGTTTTCTCTTTAACACTTTTGACCCTTAACCAACATCTCGGTGCCTGGAGGCGACAGTGTGTAAGGAAAACAAGGCAATAGGACCATATGGCTTTAGTGCTTTCACTTAGCCATAGGAGCTTGACTGGGGGAGCTAGTGACTAGCCCCCAGTGTGTGTGATATTTGGGTGTTCTAAGGTTGATTCCATAATCACTTGTTTTCTATGATAGCAAACCCTTCGTTTGACTCGGAATAACCTCCATCAATTTTTAGTTTAACACTTGTCATCGGATCACCGACCAATTCTCACTTATTATGACAGTTAGTTTTTGGCTTTCTCCACTGAGGTATTTAACCAGGGGAGCTATAAGTACAATCGCAGTGGTTCTCTCTTTACCCTCATAGCCGAACAATGCAGAATGTAAGAGGGCAAACACAGGAGCCGCGCAACCCAACTATTGACCAAAGGCATAATTCGAAACTGATTCATATAATGCAATATCCAAGACGCTGAGCACATGAGATGAAAATAATGCTGGAATGATGCTTGTTGCAAGATCTGTAGTCGAGCCCCTGATCTATTAGCCGATCACATCTAAAAAAGCATCTATCATACTAGTTTATTTTCGGCATAAAAAGCGGAAAGGAGTGTGCAGCACAAACGAGTGTAGTATGACCACAAAAAATGGTCTTTATTCCCATTGAATTCGTGCCGTCCAACCGTACAATCTAAACTGATGAAGCAACTATTATAGATACTTTGCAAATTAACTTATCAGAGAAAGGTTTACACACGGCCTCCATGAGTAGTTTTACATCCCTACCGCACCCTGCTGCACGTCTATGCCTTTGCTCTTTGTGAAGTTTCCGTAAGCGGAGGTGATGGTGTTCGGTGGTCGGGCCCTTGAGAGAGGGTCTTGAGAAATCCGCCCTCCTCCTTTTGGCCTTAGCCTTCATATGTGAAACCTTCATGGGCGTGTCTCCCTAGATAGCGCTGCTCCGCCATTTTTTCTGCCTTCAGTTAACCGCCGCCGACCAACGTTTTGGGCGCGTGTCACTCTATGATGTGGCCGTGACGACCGGGGAAGGTATCGACATGGAGATCAACCCTGAAGCAGAAGGCTTCATGCGGCAATGGGTGTTCGTGAACGCCTCCTAGTTCAGCCCATTGATGCAGACCCCATCGTCCCCGACAATGGTGAGCTTTGGATGGGACCACGTGAAGCTTATCGACCCACGGCTGCGGCAGGTCACGACGAGGATGGCCGACCTGAGGGCTGCGAGGGTGACGACATCGATGGTGATAAGGGAATTCCTCCGCTAGCGAATCGCCCCCCTTTAACGTCAATCTCATCCCATGTGGGCCTTCACTGGTACAGTGAGGTTCTATACAAATGGTTTTTAACCCCTTTCCTCGACGGTGTTTCAAACCGTTGCCAAGTGAGTGAGTGCGATAGGGGGGTCCTTCCCACACGACCCAGAAACCGTCGGGGATAGGCCCTCCTGGCACACACACTCGGCAAAATGAGGTCATGTGCGAGGCGCGATGATGAATTACGGTTATACGTATAGTTGTGCCAAAAACATACAATTATACATGCCAAATCGTTTCTGGTCTCAAGTACATCCCACACAGCCAGTCCCGGCTAAATATTTCCGTTCGTATGTACATTCCATGTAGTCAATCAAAGGAATACATTTCCATTAGTATGTACATCCCACACAATTAATCCAAGAAGTAGTTTTCCATTCATATATACATCCCACACAGTCACTCCAAGGAAAACGTTTCTGTTCGCAGGTACATCACACACAATTTTCCCCATTAAATCGTTTGTGATAGCATTGCCATTGCACATGATATTAAAAAATTTATCATTTGTGTTATTGAATACATCACACATGGTGCATAGAAGAAACTGTGTGGCAAAGGTTGTCCATCACACACACTATTTATGTGGTAAACGTTTGCGCAAGGTGGCCTAACCAAACAATTTTCAAGAGGATGTCGTGTGTGATTGTTCATTGATCCAACATGGTTTATTCCTAGAAACTGTGTGCGTTCCCTGAGGTCATCGCCCATGGTATTTTCTCAATAACCGTTTGCAATAGAAAACCCAATTAGCAGGCTAATTGGCCATTAATAGGCTAATTGTCCTATTAAATAATCCATTTATTAATCTAATTGACATTTCATATTAAGCACACTATATATTTCATTTCCATATTAAGGAAGTAGGATTTCATAATTGAAATTCATCAGAGTACAACATCATATAGCTTCAGCACTCAGCTACCCCTTTACACAACTGCACCAGCACCAAGTTTCACATGCAACATCTATAACCTTTCAAAATTAGCATCATAGATGGTACATAGACAGATGAATCTCATCTGGGAAACAACTAAAGTGGAAGGTGAATATTAAGACTTCATTGATGTTGAAGGTCTTTGCAACTTTAGGCCAGTGCCTGTGGATGATTGACCGTCCATTCTTCGTCCTCGTTAGGAACACTTCAATATTGAACCGTAGGTGTTGTATGAATACCTTCCTCGCCTCCTGGCCATACAGGTGGTTTGAGAGGTAATCATCAGTGAACTGCTTTGGAAAGGTCTGAAAACAAGGATGTGCATAAATTTCTATTCTATATTGGAAATGGGGCAAAGGAATAAAAAAAGGCAAGGTATAAGAGTTAGTACAATCCTATAGTGAACTGATGTCTTCTTCATTGTGCATACAAAGATCTTGTTGTTTTTTGTCTCTAATTTCTTTATCCTGACAATCTTTCTGAGTTTCTTGACTTGACTGATATTCATGGACAATTCATTTCCCATACGCAAAAAGGGCCGAATAGTGGGTCAAAACCTTTAACAGGAGGACCTACATGTGCAAGACCAAATTGTTAAAAACCTAAATATTAGAATGGTTCCTGCAATTGCACAATAATGTGCTATTAGACAAAGGACCATGCATGTGAAAACCTCGATTGTAAACCTCGATGCTTCCCATTGTTTCCCTGCAACACATATAAGGTAGTTAGTGATCAGGTTAAGTGAGGGTTTGCTTGCTATCAGTAAAATATGTTGATGAAAAATAAGCACATTACATATTCATCGGATTAATTCAAGCCACATGGAAAACCCATTTATCCAAACCAAGCATGATTAAGAACAAGGAAATATAGCAGTTGTATATGTTCCTCATGTATTAAGTGCAGCCAAATTCGATTTATTCCTCACATGCACAACAATACAAAATTCTACCCACGACAATTGCACATCGCATTGCAGAATTGAACCAAGCAGTTAACTAAACACCACCACAAATGAACCAAACATTAACTGAGCACCACATTACACAATATAACATACTCCTAATAGAAGATCAGACAGTTAACCAAACCAAGAATGCTTAACAACTTGGAAATATAGCAATTGTATTTGTTTCTCATGTATTTAGTATAGCCAAATTCAATTTATTTCTCACATGGTATAGAATAACTGAATGCACCCACAACAATTGAACATCGCATTGCAGAACTGAACCAAATAGTTAACTAAACACCACAACAAATGAATTAAACATTAACTGAGCACCACATTGCACAATGTATACCATACTAGAAGATCAGACAGTTAACCAAACCAAGCATGCTTGACAACTTGGAAATATAGCAATTGTATTTGTTTCTCATGTATATAGTAATCTTTTTTTGATTTTTTTCTCACATGGAATACAATACAAAATAGCAACCTGAATAATTGAACATCACATTTGCAGAATTGAACCAAACAGTTAACTGAAGATGACAACTAATCAACCAAACAGTTAATAAGTGAGCACCACATTGCAGGACATATAGAACATATACACTAGAGCAATAGATTGCATGGTAAAAGTAGATAGCACAATTCACTAGAATTTGTTAAGGAAAGGCAGGACCAGCACATGCAATGGGTAAACCAAGCATGCTTAACCGGCGTAGCTAGCAAACTGAACATAGGTCCTTATAGTGAGCTAATAAGACAAGCTACTCCTCATCGTCGGAGATATCGATGATGATTGGCTCCTTGGACATGGAAGAGGGCGAGGCCTCCACATCGTGGGTGCCCTCGTTGTAGTGGTGAGTTACCTGAGCCACTTCAGGCACCAACCTACTGGGTCTCGAGTTGAGGTAAGCACGGGCACACTGAGAAAACACCTCACAGTCTTCGTCGAAGGCACCAAGGGTGGTACCGAGAAAACGCCACGAACTATCATTTAAAGCAGCCAACCGCATCGCGGCGTCGGCACACGAGGCATCGATGGTGGCCTTGACAGTGAGGGGCTATGCCATGATCTGGGGGTCGGCACAAGTGGCAGCCATCGCGACATCATCTGCGCGTGTGGCCGCGATTTGCTTCTCCGCTGCCAAATGCTCCTTGAGGTCCTGGCTATATTGCGTGCACCATGGCTTAGGGCGGCATTTATTTGGGGGAGGGGTCGGTGATTTTGGTGGAAGGTGTCGCGCTGGTGGTCGGGGCATGTGGGATGTGGAAGGAGGAGGAGGATGGGGGTTGAGTGTGGATTACCCGCATGGATAGACGAGGCCGAGCAGCGTGAAGGAGGGTCGTCGGCGAGGAGGCAGCGCTGCAAGCAAGGAGTGAAGGTTTCAACTTGGAAAGCAAGGCGGAAATAGAGGAAATGTGGATTTTGGTAAGGGGGAGGGGGCGGGGAGGTAGACATTTCCGCGGAAGTCGAAATTTTTGAATCGGTGCAGCGAAAAAACTGGCGCGCAAAGTGCCATCAGACACGGTCCCTTATTCAGCACTGTGTAAACGATTAATATAGCTTAACCAATGTGTGATGAGTTTGAACGTGCAAATTTTGGTTCGAATTTCCCTGGTTATAGTGGCCATCCATGTCATTGCATAATTTGGGTACACAAAAGAGACTACAACACACCCACACTTCGTAATCGAGCAAGTTCAACAATTAAACAGAGCTAGCTGACCTAAACATTACTCTAACAAATTAAAGACCGGCGCTCTTAATTAAACAAAACAAAGAGTACTACGTCTGGCGCTCGTCGATCTCTGCCGCCTCGTCCATGTCCAGCTCACACCCGACGGTCTCCTGGGAAGGGGCTCCATGGCATCATCGCACCATACTCTGCGAGCATCTCGCCATCCGCATCCGCCATCTCTTTGGAAAAGGCCACCACGAGCTGGGCGTGGGCGGCCGGGATCTGGAATTGGATGGTCTCTGTTGTGGCGAGGTATGCGGCGGTGGAACGGATGGCTGCTCGAACTCTCGGCAATTGCCAACTCTTCGGCCGTGGGTTGCCGAACACTATCAGAGAAGCTTCGCTCGATTTGTGCGGTGATCGCTACGAGCTGGGCATGGGCGGCCTCGACATGGTCGTGGGCGGCCTCCATCAGGGGTAAGGCCACCGCTGCAGAACAGACAGCTGTTGTGCGGTTCTCGCCAATTACTATCCCTAAGGCAGATGTTGTTGCTGCCACCTATGAAGCAACATCGGCCGTTTGGGCTGCCCAAGCTGCCCGGTCGTAGATTGCGGCCGCGCTCATGCACCTTGTTAGCACGTGCATGGCGGTTGCGGCCATGCTCTCACCGGAGTGGGCTGCCGAAGTTGCCCTCACGACATGGGTCCACATCACCATCTTTCACCGGTGACGATTGAATAATGAAATGACATTTGGGGAGCGAGCTAGTGTGCTTGACATGCCGGTTGTGGACTGTAGCTGATGCACCTTCTCGCATAAGCCATAGGCGTACTATACTCCAACGGTGCTCCAAGATATTTTGTACTGCATCTCAAATGGTTGGTGATAATAAACTATGTGCGATCTACTTGATTTTTCATCTTGATTTGAATTACATAATGGTGCCACAGCGGCAATGGAGAGTGTTTGAATTGCTAGAACTTTTATCTGCAGTGAACATGCAACTATAGGTGTGTCATAAAAAATTGGAATTATTCAAGGTTCGTTTGGACATTTTCATACATTAACTTGGTTTTCTAGCCATTTTAGGTGCACAATTCAAAATTAAACTACATGCACATGCTCCGGTGCACCAAAGTGGGTTTTAAAATCATATATGTGTCCATGGGTTTATGCTTATGTCGCATGCAAGAAATAGGGATGAAGTTCGAACACCACATCATCGTGGCTCTCCGGCAAACGCTGACGTACTTGATTTTGTAATTCTAGTAAATCCAAAACCCGTCTAAAACTCATGAACCTTGGCATGCTATCAAGGAATGACATCAACATGCTAGGGTAAAAAATATTTTCCCGTTTGGGGCAGGTTATGGTATAATCTTCTCACAAACCAGAGCTTCTCACAAGAAGCCTCATGGTTCCGTTTGGGAAACGTGTCACCTTTGTGGACAAAATGATATTCGTCGCCTCTTCTTGCTTTCAATTTCTCTGGTGTAAACATAGAACAACATGAGTGTCGTGTTAAATTTTGGAATTTTTCGGGGATCGTTTGGACATTTTTATACGTTAACTGAGTTTTCTAGGCACTTATGTGCATAATTCAAAATTGAACTACATGCACATGCTCTAGTTCATAAAAACGGGTTGAAAAATAAAATGTGTGTCCTTGGTTGCAAGCTTAGGTCACAAGCAAGAAATGAGAATGAATGTCAAACACCTTGACACTGTCGCTCGATCACTAACATTGAGATACATGGTTTTAAAAATCTATTAAACCGAAAACTCGTCTGAAATTCTTGAAACTTGACATGATATCATGGAATGGCATCGACATGCCATGGTAAAAATAATGTCCCATTTGGGGCAGGTTTGGGTATAAGCTTCTCGCACACCAGAGCTTCTCTTACAACAAGCCTAATGGTTTCGGTAGGGAACGTGCCACCTTGGGGGACAAAATGATATATCTTGTCTCTTCTTACTTTCAAATTTTTTCTCGTGTCAACATAGAAGAACAGTAGTCTTGTGTCAATTTTTGGGATTTTTCGGGGTTCGCTTGGACATTTTTATACATTAACTGAGTTTTCTATGCATTTATGTGCATACATCAAATTTGAACTACAAGCACATGCTCCAATGCATATAAATGGGTTCAAAATTGAAATGTGCGTCCTTGGTTGCATGCTTAAGTCCCATGCAAGAAATGAGAATGAATGTCAAACACCTTGCCACCATCGCTCGGCCGCTAACATTGAGATACATGGTTTTTAAATTCTAGTGAATCGAAAACGTGTCTGAACTTTATGAAACTTGACATGCTAGCATGGAACGTCATCAACATGCTGTGGTGAAAATATTGTCCCATTTGGGGCAGGTTGGGGTATAAGCTTCTCACAAACCATAGCTTCTCACAACAAGCCTCATGGTTACGGTAGGGAACATTTCACCTTTCTGGACGAAACGATATCTGTTGCCTCTTCTTGAATTCAATTTTTTTCTAGTGTCAACATAAAACAACAGGAGTGTTGTGTTAATTTTAGGAATTTTTGGGGTTCGTTTGGACATTTTTATACATTAATTGATTTTTCTATGCATTTATGTGCATAATTCAATTTTAACTACGGGCACAAGCTACAGTGCATGTAAATTGGTTAAAAAATCAAATCCGTGCCCTTGCTTGCATGCTTAGGTCCCATGCAAGAAATGGGAATGAATGTCGAACACCTTGCCACCGTCGCTTGGGCGCAAACATTGAGATACATGGTTTTTAAGTTCTATAGAGTCCAAAACTCGTGTGAAGTTCATGAAACATGACATGCCATCATGGAGTGGCATCAATATGTTGTGGTAAATTTTTTGTCCCGTTTGGGGTAGGTTTGTGTATAAGCTTCTCGCAAACCAGAGCTTCTCACAACAAGCCTGATGGTTTCGGTAGGGAACGTGCCACCTTTGGGGACGAAACGATATCTGTTGCCTCTTCTTGCTTTCAAAAATTTTCTAGTGTAAACATAGAACGATATGAGTGTTGTGTCAATTTTTGGGATTTTGGGGGGTTCGGTTGGACATTTTTATACATTAGCTGTGTTTTCTAGGCATTTTATGTGCATAATTCTGAACTACATGCACATGCTCCAGTGCAGAAAAATGGGTTGACATATCAAATGTGTGTCCTTGGGTGCATGCTTAAATCCCATACAAGAAATGGGCACCAAGGCACTATTGATTGCCGGCAAAACATTGACATACTTTATTTTTAAATTCTAGTAAATCCAAACCTCGTCTGAAATTCATGAAACTTGGCATGCTATCATGGAATGGCACCCGACATGATGTGGTATTTTTCATCTCCATTTTGAGAGAAGGCACGTGATACGTCTCCAACGTATCTATAATTTTTGATTGTTCCATGCTATTATATTACCCGTTTTGGATGTTTATGGGCTTTACTTTACACATTTATATCATTTTTGGGACTAACCTACTAACGGGAGGCCCAACCCGTATTGCTATTTTTTGCCTATTTCAGTATTTCGAAGAAAAGGAATATCAAATGGAGTCCAAATGCAATGAAACCTTCGGGAGCGTGATTTTTGGAACGAACGTGATCCAGGGGACTTGGAGTGCAAGTCAAGAAGCAGCCGAGGAGGACACGAGGGTGGAGGGAGCGTCCACCCGTACAGGGCGCGCCCCTATCTCATGGGCCCCTCGGGCGGCCACTGACCTACTTCTTCCTCCTATATATACCCACCTACCACGAGAACATCAGAACAAGCCACGAAAACCTAGTTCCACCGTCGTAACCTTCTGCGAGATCCCATCTTGGAGCCTTCGCCGGCGCTCCGTCGGAGTGGGAGTCGACCACGGAGGGCTTCTACATCAACACCATAGCCCCTCCGATGAGTTGTGAGTAGTTTACCACAGACCTTCGGGTCCATAGTTATTAGCTAGACGGCTTCCTCTCTCTTTTTAGATCTCAATACCATTTTCTCCTTGATCTTCTTGGAGATCTATTAGATGTAACTCTTTTTGCGGTGTGTTTGTCGAGATCCGATGAATTGTGGGTTTATGATCAAGTTTATCTATGAGAAATATTTGAATCTCCTATGAATTCTTTTATGTATGATTGAGTTATCTTTGCAAGTCTCTTCGAATTATCAGTTTGGTTTGGCCTACTAGATTGATCTTTCTTGCAATGGGAGAAGTGCTTAGCTTTGGGTTCAATCTTGCGGTGTCCTTTCCCAGTGACAGCAGGGGCAGCAAGGCACGTATTGTATTGTTGCCATCGAGGATAAAAAGATGGGGTTTATATCATATTGCAGGAGTTTATCCCTCTACATCATGTCATCTTTCTTAATGCGTTACTCTTTTCTTATGAACTTAATACTCTAGATGCATGCTGGATAGCAGTCGATGTGTGGAGTAATAGTAGTAGATGCAGGCAGGAGTCGGTCTACTTGTCGCGGACGTGATGCCTATATACATGATCATGCCTAGATAATCTGATAATTATTCGCTTTTCTATCAATTGCTCGACAATAATTTGTTCACCCACCGTAATACTTATGCTATCTAGAGAGAAGCCACTAGTGAAACCTATGGCCATCGGGTCTATCTTTTATCATATAAGCTTTCAATCTACTTTTATTTGCATCTTTACTTTTCCAATCTATATTATAAAATACCAAAAATATATTTTGTCTTATCATACTATCTCTATCAGATCTCACTTTTGCAAGTGGCCGTGAAGGGATTGACAACCCCTTTATTGCATTGGTTGCGAGTTCTTTGTTTGTTTGTGTAGGTGTGTGATACTTTTGAGGAGCCTCCTACTGGATCGATACCTTGGTTCTCAAAAACTAAGGGAAATACTTACACTACTATTGCTACATCACCCTTTCCTCCTCAAGGAAAATCAATGCAAGCTGAAGACGTAGCAAGAAGGATTTCTGGCGCCGTTGCCGGGGAGGTCTTCACTCAAGTCAAGACATACCAAGTACCCACCACAAACCCATCTCCCTCGCATTTACATTATTTTCCATTTGCCTCTCGTTTTCCTCTCCCCCACTTCACCCTTGCCGTTTTATTAGCCCTTTCTTTCCCAATCTCCTCTCTCTTTCGCTTGCCCTCTTCTTCTTCCTTGCTTTTGTTTGCCGTTATGTCTGAAATTGGGGAGATTATCATCGATATGGACAATAATGATAACATGGAAAATTCTGATGCTCCTGCTGAAGAACCCCCTATCTTGCATACTAAAAAGTTTCGAATCGGTAGTGGAAATATTATTGGAAAAGGTGTTATTCAAGATTTCTTTACTTGTGTCGGTGCTTTACCTTCTATGGGTGGTTATATTATTCATAGAACTAGTAGTCTTGCGGATGCTGTCGTTATGCTTGTAGTTGAGCTTGAAAGACAATTTATGCATATGCATCCTTGCATACAAAGAATTTTCTTAGAATTTTCTAATATTGAACATTCTTCTGTTAAGCGCACTATTCCCATCTTTTTGGCTCATGAGTTTAGATTTATAATAAGAGAGGCCAAAGAAATCTTTGCGCGCTATAGGGTGGACGCCGGTCATCCTCCCATAGAGGCGATCCTCTTTGATCAAGAGGAAATTAGGCGTTTTCAATCTTTGGACTATATTGCTTTTAATGAAAACCTTAGAAAAAAGGTTCCTACCAATGTCCTAGTTGATAGAATTTCTGAACTTAATAATGATTTTGCTCTTCGAAATAACGAGCTAGGATACTCTCTTGAGTATAGGCTCACGAAATTCTGCCAAAAGAATGCTTATAATGATGAATTGGTTGTGCAATATGAAGAGCCAAAGGAGGAACCAATTCCTCATGTGATTGATCTTGGGGACTTTTGTCCCATAAAATTTAGCCATTTTGATTATTTTTGCTTGCCTCAAAGAAAACTTGCCGCGGAACGTAGAGAATATGAGATGAGTTTTCAAGATATATCTTATTATTATGACACTACTTAGATCTATCCTCGCTTTTATGCCTGGCTAGGGGCGTTAAACGATAGCGCTAGTTGGGAGGCAACCCAATTTTATTTGTGTTTTTTGTTTTTGTTTCTATTTAGTAATAGATTTTGCATCTACCTTCTGTTTAGATGTGTTTTATTTTTTAATTAGTGTTTGTGCCAAGTAGAACCTATAGGATAACCTATGGTGATAGTTAATCTGATTCTGCTACAAAACAGAAACTTTGCACGCACGAAATTAGTTTTGTTAAATCACAGAAACGTTCTTTTGCGTTGATTCTTTTTGCTGTAGATCAATAGACAAATTGCCCAGGACTTCCTATTTCGGTAGGATTGTTAGAGTTCCAGAAGTATTCGTGGGTTACAGATTGCTACAGACTGTTCTGTTTTTGACATATTATGTTTTTCGTGTGTTGTTTGCTTGATGCATCTATGGCTAGTATTAAGTGATATGAGCCATAGAGAACTTGGAATACAGTAGGTTTAACACTAATATAAATAAAGAATGAGTTCATTACGGTACCTTATGTGTTGGTTTTGCTTTATTTCACTAACGGAGCTTATGAGATTTCTTGTTGAGTTTTGTGTTGTGAAGTTTTCATGTTTTCGGTAAAGATTTGATGGACTATGGAATAAGGTGTAGCAAGAGCCTAAGCTTGGGGATGCCCATGGCACCCCAAGATATTCAAGAATAGCCAAAAGCCTAAGCTTGGGGATGCCCCCGGAAGGCATCCCCTCTTTCGTCTTCATTCATTGGTAACTTTACTTGGAGCTATATTTTTATTCGCCACATGATATGTGTTTTGCTTGGAGCGTCGTGTATGATATTAGTTTTCCTTTTTAGTTTACCACAATCATCCTTGCTATACACACCTTTTGGGAGAATCCCACTTGATTAGAATTTATTAGAATACTCTATGTGCTTCACTTATATCTTTTGAGCTTGATAGTTTTTGCTCTATGTGCTTCACTTATATCTTTTGAGCTTGATAGTTTTTGCTCTAGTGCTTCACCTATATCTTTTAGAGCATGGTGGTGGCTTAATTTTGAAGAAATTGTTGATCTCTCATGCTTCACTTATATTATTTTGAGAGTCTTTTATAACAGCATGGTATTTTCTATGGTTATAAAATTGGTCCTAGAATGGTAGGCATCCAAGTTGGGTATAATAAAAACTATCATAGAAATTGAATTGGATGCTATGATCAATTTGATACTCGATAATTGTTTTAAGATATGGAAGTAGTGATATTAAAGTCATGCTGGTTGGGTGATTATGAATTTAAAGAATGCTTGTGTTGAAGTTTGTGATTCCCGTAGCATGCACGTATGGTGAACCACTTTGTGATGAAGTTGGAGCACAATTTTATTTATTGATTGTCTTCCTTATGAGTGGCGGTCGGGGACGAGCGATGGTCTTTTCCTACCAATCTATCCCCCTAGGAGCATGCGCGTAATACTTTTTTTTTGATGACTTGTAGATTTTTGCAATAAGTATATGAGTTCTTTTGACTAATGTTGAGTCCATGGATTATACGCACTCTCACCTTCCACCATTGCTAGCCTCTGTTGTACTGCGCAACCTTCGCCGGTACCATACTCCCACCATATACCTTCCTCAAAACAGCCACCATACCTACCTATTATGGCATTTCCATAGCCATTCCGAGATATATTACCATGCAACTTTCCACCGTTCTGTTTATATGACACGCATCATCATTGTCATATTGCTCTTTACATGATCATGTAGTTGACATAGTATTTGTGGCAAGGCCACCTTCATAATTTTCATACATGTCGCTCTTGATTCATTGCATATCCTGGTACACCGCCGGAGGCATTCATATAGAGTCATATCTTGGTCTAAGTATTGAGTTGTAATCTTGAGTTGTAAGTAAATAAAAGTGTGATGATCTTCATTATTAGAGCATTGTCCTAGTGAGAAAAGGATGATGGAGACTATGATTCCCCCACAAGTCGGGATAAGACTTCGGACTAAAAAAGAGAAAAAAAGAGAAAGGCCAAAAAGAAAAAAAAAGGAAAGGCCCAAAAGAAAAAAAAAAGAAAAAAAAGAAAAAAAGAAGAAAAAAATGAGAGAAAAAGAGAGAAGGGACAATGCTACTATCCTTTTTACCACACTTGTGCTTCAAAGTAGCACCATGATCTTCATGATAGAGAGTCTCCTATGTTGTCTCTTTCATATACCAGTGGGAATTTTTCATTATAGAACTTGGCTTGTATATTCCGATGATGGGCTTCCTCAAAATGCCCTAGGTCTTCGTGAGCAAGCGAGTTGGATGCACACCCACTTAGTTTTTTTTGAGCTTTCATACATTTATTGCATGGCAATCCCTACTCACTCACATTGATATCTATTAATGGGCATCTCCATAGCCCGTTGATACGCCTAGTTTATGTGAGACTATCTTCTCCTTTTTTGTCTTCTCCACAACCACCATTCTATTCCACATATAGTGTTATGTCCATGGCTCACAATCATGTATTGCGTGAAAGTTGAAAAAGTTTGAGATTACTTAAGTATGAAACAATTACTTGGCTTGTCATCGGGGTTGTGCATGATTAAATACTTTGTGTGATGAAGATAGAGCAACAGCCAGACTATATGATTTTGTAGGGATAACTTTCTTTAGCCATTTTATTTTGAGAAAACATGATTGCCTTAATTAGTATGCTTGAAGTATTACAATTTCTTATGTCAATATGAACTTTTATTTTGAATCATTTGGATCTGAACATTCATGCCATGATAAAGAATTACATTGAGAATTATGCTAGGTAGCATTTCACATCAAAAATTCTATTTTTATCATTTACCTACTCGAGGACGAGCATGAATTAAGCTTGGGGATGCTTGATACATCTCCAACGTATCTATAATTTTTGATTGTTCCATGCTATTATATTACCCGTTTTGGATGTTTATGGGCTTTACTTTACACATTTATATCATTTTTTGGACTAACCTACTAACGGGAGGCCCAACCTGTATTGCTGTTTTTTTGCCTATTTTAGTATTTCGAAGAAAAGGAATATCAAACGGAGTGCAAATGCAATGAAACCTTCGGGAGCGTGATTTTTAGAACGAATGTGATCCAGAGGACTTGGAGTGCAAGTCAAGAAGCAGCCGAGGCGGCCACGAGGGTGGAGGGCGCGCCCACCCCTATAAGGCGCGCCCCCTATCTCGTGGGCCCGTCGGGCGGCCACCGACCTACTTCTTCCTCCTATATATACCCACGTACCCCAAGAACATCAGAACAAGCCACGAAAACCTAGTTCCACCGTTGTAACCTTCTGTATCCGCGAGATCCCATCTTGGAGCCTTCACAGGTGCTCCGCTGGAGGGGGAATCGACCACGGAGGGCTTCTACATCAACACCATAGCCCCTCCGATGAGTTTGTGAGTAGTTTACCATAGACCTTCGGGTCCATAGTTATTAGCTAGATAACTTCTTCTCTCTTTTTGGATCTCAATACCATGTTCTCCTTGATCTTCTTGGAGATCTATTCGATGTAACTCTTTTTACAGTGTGTTTGTCGAGATCCGATGAATTGTGGGTTTATGATCAAGTTTATCTATGAGAAATATTTGAATCTCCTCTGAATTATTTTATGTATGATTGAGTTATCTTTGCAAGTCTCTTCGAATTATCAGTTTGGTTTGGCCTACTAGATTGATCTTTCTTGCAATGGGAGAAGTGCTTAGCTTTGGGTTCAATCTTGCGGTGTCCTTTCCCAGTGACAGCAGGGGCAGCAAGGCACGTATAGTATTGTTGCCATCGAGGATAAAAATATGGGGTTTGTATTATATTGCATGAGTTTATCCCTCTACATCATGTCATCTTTCTTAATGCGTTACTCTGTTCTTATGAACTTAATACTCTAGATGCATGCTGGATAGCTGTCGATGTGTGGAGTAATAGTAGTAGATGCAGGCAGGAGTCGGTCCACTTGTCGCGGACGTGGTGCCTATATACATGATCATGCCTAGATAATCTCATAATTATTCGCTTTTCTATCAATTGCTCGACAGTAATTTGTTCACCCACCGTAATACTTATGCTATCTTGAGAGAAGCCATTAGTGAAACCTATGGCCCCCGGGTCTATCTTTTATCATATAAGCTTTCAATCTACTTTTATTTGCATCTTTACTTTTCCAATCTATATTATAAAATACCAAAAATATATTTATCTTATCATACTTTCTCTATCAGATCTCACTTTCGCAAGTGGCCGTGAAGGGATTGACAACCCCTTTATTGTGTTGGTTGCGAGTTCTTTGTTTGTTTGTGTAGGTGCGTGGGACTTTTGAGGAGCCTCCTACCGGATTGATACCTTGGTTCTCAAAAACTGAGGGAAATACTTATGCTACTATTGCTACATCACCCTTTCCTCTTCAAGTAAAACCAACGCAAGCTCAAGACGTAGCAGCGCGCTCGAATAACAACCAACAAAGGCATTTTGAAACAAATAGTTGCCACTTTAACATCTCAAATGTTTGTATAATTTAAATCATGTGCGTTCTGCTAACCATTCATGTGACGCCACCTGTCTCTCTTTAATGGCTATAGGAGGTTCCGTGCGGATAGCTACTTGACTGAACGGGATGCGTGCTAGCCCAGTACGATGTCGGCTGACCAAGAGGCGTGCAAGCTGTCCTCCAATGCACAGGCTCACCGGGAAGCATGCAAGCTGTACGCTACACATGCTCACTGGGAAGCGAGCCCTTTGACTTTCATGGCCGCCTGCCTTGCTCTCATCCTCTCCATTAATGGCGCCCGAGCCGCTGTTTAATACGGGCGACCTTACTGTTCGCCTCCCATTCTCCTCCGTCCCGCAGACCTCTACCAACGCCATGGCACAGAAGGATCATCTTCCACTAGTCTTCAAGTTTGGTGAAGTCCACTTCGAGCCGAAGGAGACAGAAACTAAGGAGGTGTCGGAGTAATGGGCCACGGGTAGGCTCACCCGAGTCCCTAAATTTATCAAGACTTTGGGCCAGCTCCGTGATGAGGACATCAATACAATTGTTACACCCACAGCCCCTGCTGCTATACATACTGGACCAATTACTAGAGCTCGTGCACGCCAACTAAATTACCAGGTACTTTCGTTTCTTGGTAATGATTCTAATGTTCATGAGAATATGATGCTGCCTAAATTGGATACATTTGTTTTGCTTACAAATGAAGGGCCTAGCTTGGAGAAGGATGAACATTGGAGCAAGAACAAGCATGGAGATGATGGCATGCGCAAGGGAAACAAGAACGGAGTTACAAGTGATGATTTCAGGACTTTGAAGCCACCATAATGGGTGCATGAAGCCTTGGACGAAATATACAAGACGCCACTTCATAAATTTCGTCCCGAGGCTATTTTAGGTGCTGCGTCACCTTATTATTGGGCCAGGCCCATGTAATTTCGAAATACATAAGTATAGGCTATTTTTAGAGTCCGTATGTGTGGGGAAACAAAGAGATAGGGTTGATTTCGGACCCCTCCACCAAGGGCCACGAAATTCCCCCCCTCTTCCTCCATATATACAGCCCTTAGGGCATCGTTTAGACTTTGGGTTTTGTTTAGATTAAAAGTTCGCCATAGCTGCAACTTCGCGTACTTCGTTTGTGTTCAACGACCAGACAAAGGCGTCACAGAACCCCACCTTGATCAATAAAGCTTTCATCTTATATTCGCAATATCCAGATTGCAATCTTAGTTTCTTGCTTGTTCTTCGTTTGCTCGCAGGAAACAGACCTTCGTGGTCAGGTTGATCGTGCTCCGGCGTGGTCAATAACCTCTCGGAGTTGGTTTAGCGATTGCTAAGGCGCGACGTCCTCGCACGTTCGTAGTCGGATCGTCAAAGTCGACTTCCACCAAAGCGAAATCCACCATCTCATCGAAAGACGGGACACCTTTGCCTCTATCACTGATGCGGAGGAGGATGATTATGTGGGAGACTATGAGGATGAGGTTGATCAAAATCAACACTACGTGCAGCCACCTGTACCACCACCAGCGGGTCGACCTCAGGTATATATTCGTAATGGTAGGCCTGCACCACCACCTCAGGTACGCGATGATGTCCATATTCCTAAACTGAAATTGAATATTCCACCATTTGAGGGTAGATATGTTCCTGATATATATCTTACTTGGGAGTTAGAAACTGAACAACGATTTACATGTTTACAATATCCTGAGGAGAGACGAGTTGCTGCTGCTGTTTGTGCTTTCACTAGTTTTGCATGTGTATGGTGGTCTGAACATTGTAGATTATATCCTATTCCAACTACTTGGGCTGCTTTGAAAACTGCTATGCGTACGCGTTGGGTTCCACCATATTATCAACGTGAATTGCTTCAAAAATTGCAGCGTTTAAGACGAGGGAAAAATTCTGTAGAAGAATATTATCAGGAATTACAAACTGGCATGATTAGATGTGGTATTGTTGAGGAGAATGAAGCTATGCTTGCACGTTTTCTGGGTGGATTAAATAGAGAGATTCAGACCATTCTAGACTATAAGGAGTATACTAATATCACTCGTTTATTCCATCTTGCTTGTAAAGCTGAACGTGAAGTGCAGGATCGACAAGCATTGGGGCGAACTAACTTTTCTGCAGGCCGACCTTCATCATGGACACCACGTGCATCTTCTACTTCAACTGCACCAGCACCTCCATCAGGTGCCACCTCCAGCCGTGATACAAGAAAACAGGCACAACCACCATTATCTGCCAAGAGCGCACCTGCGGGGCCTACACAGCGTTCTTCTTCTTCCATAGCATCAACAGGG
The DNA here is from genome assembly GCF_018294505.1 of Triticum aestivum. Taxonomy (NCBI): domain Eukaryota; kingdom Viridiplantae; phylum Streptophyta; class Magnoliopsida; order Poales; family Poaceae; genus Triticum; species Triticum aestivum. The sequence continues at coordinate 247,043,594 of NC_057795.1, forward strand.
CACACAAGTGATATTATTTGTCGTCGTTGTAAGGGAGGAGGTCATTATGCGAGAGAATGCAAATCTCCGCGTGTAATGATTGCTACCGCGGATGGTGGATATGAGTCCGCTAGTGACTATGATGAGGAGACTTTGGCTCTTATTACACGTGAAGAACATGGTGGAGATGATTCTGATAATGAGACGCAATACATGGCTCCTGAAGACGCTGACAGGTATGAATGTTTAGTTGCTCAACGTGTTTTGAGTGTGCAGATCACACAAGCTGAGCAAAATCAGAGGCACAATTTGTTCCATACCAAGGGAGTTGTGAAGGAACGTTCTGTGCGCGTCATCATAGACGGAGGGAGCTGCAACAACTTGGCTAGCATGGAGATGGTCGAGAAGCTTTCTCTCACCACAAGACCACATCCACATCCTTACTACATCCAATGGTTCAACAACAGCGGCAAGGTTAAGGTAACACGTACTGTTCGTGTGCATTTTAGTATATCTACATATGCTGATTATGTTGATTGTGATGTGGTACCTATGCAAGCATGTTCCTTATTACTTGGTAGACCATGGCAATTTGATAAAAATTATGTACACCATGGTAGAAACAATCACTATACTCTTGTTCATAAGGATAAAAATATTACTTTGCTTCCTATGACTCCTGATTCCATTTTGAAAGATGATATTAATAGAGCTAATAAAGCAAAACAGGAGACGAATAAGAGTGAAAATCAGATTGTGGCAAAAGAATTTGAGCAGCAAATGAAGCCTAATAATAAACCATCTAGTGTTGCTTCTGAAATTAAATTGAAAAGTGCATGTTTATTTGCCACCAAATCTGATATTGATGAGCTAGATTTCAGCAAATCTGTTTGCTATGCTTTTGTGTGCAAAGAGGCATTATTTTCATTCGAGGACGTGCCTTCCTCTTTGCCTCCTGCTGTCACTAACATTTTGCAGGAGTTCGCTGACGTTTTTCCACAAGACGTGCCACCGGGATTACCGCCTATTCGAGGGATTGAGCATCAGATTGACTTAATTCCCGGTGCTTCACTGCCAAACCGTGCACCATACCGTACCAATCCAGAGGAGACTAAGGAGATTATGCGTCAAGTACAAGAGCTTCTCGACAAAGGTTATATACGCGAATCCCTGATGAGGACATCAATACAATTGTTACACCCACAGCCCCTGCTGCTATACATACTGGACCAATTACTAGAGCTCGTGCACGCCAACTAAATTACCAGGTACTTTCGTTTCTTGGTAATGATTCTAATGTTCATGAGAATATGATGCTGCCTAAATTGGATACATTTGTTTTGCTTACAAATGAAGGGCCTAGCTTGGAGAAGGATGAACATTGGAGCAAGAACAAGCATGGAGATGATGGCATGCGCAAGGGGAACAAGAACGGAGTTACAAGTGATGATTTCAGGACTTTGAAGCCACCATAATGGGTGCATGAAGCCTTGGACGAAATATACAAGATGCCACTTCATAAATTTCGTCCCGAGGCTATTTTAGGTGCTGCGTCACCTTATTATTGGGCCAGGCCCATGTAATTTCGAAATACATAAGTATAGGCTATTTTTAGAGTCCGTATGTGTGGGGAAACAAGAGATAGGGTTGATTTCGGACCCCTCCACCAAGGGCCACGAAATTCCCCCCTCTTCCTCCATATATACAGCCCTTAGGGCATCGTTTAGACGTTGGGTTTTGTTTAGATTAAAAGTTCGCCATAGCTGCAACTTCGCGTACTCCGTTTGTGTTCAACGACCAGACAAAGGCGTCACAGAACCCCACCTTGATCAATAAAGCTTTCATCTTATATTCGCAATATCCAGATTGCAATCTTAGTTTCTTGCTTGTTCTTCGTTTGCTCGCAGGAAACAGACCCTCGTGGTCAGGTTGATCGTGCTCCGGCGTGGTCAATAACCTCTCGGAGTTGGTTTAGCGATTGCTAAGGCGCGACGTCCTCGCACGTTCGTAGTCGGATCGTCAAAGTCGACTTCCACCAAAGCGAAATCCACCATCTCATCGAAAGACGGGACACCTTTGCCTCTATCAAGTGGTATCAGATTTCCAGGTTGCTCGGTGAGATTTTACAGTTTTTCGTAGTTTAGATCGAGTCTGTTCTTCATACCTATAGTCCACGAAAAAGCCAAAAAAAAAATTAGGGTTAGTTCATCCCATCCGAACCAATCTGAGCCTTGCATAATCTTTTCTGTATTTGCTTTGTTGAATTTGCGGTTGCATCGTCGTGTTTAGTTGCTGGTCTTAGCGTCTAGTCTTTTAGAGTTTCGAGTTCTGTTCACAAGTTGTCACGCCGTCGCCGCACCATCATCATCGCCCCTGCCATCTACCACCACCGCTCTGAATCCGTATCCATATACCACCACCAATCCGTGTCCATATACCACCACCGATCCATATCCATATACTACCACCGCTGCCATATACCACCACCATATATCCACCACCAATCCGAGTTCCTTGCTTATTAGGTTTGTTTTCGGGATCAATCTAGATTCCGATTCGTGTTTCCTTGCCGGAGTAGGTTTCGGAAAAAAAAAGAGTCGGGTAGCCACGCTCCGTTTAGGCCCAAAATTTTTCGAAAACGCATTTTTCGAAAAAATTTCTGGCTATCCTATTTTTAGGTGTTTCTGAGTGTTTTGAGACAGGTGCCATTATAGGAAGTTTTTTTTGACCCGTTTCCAGTTTTTGGGTCCGGGCAGTCGAAAAAAAAAAATTGGTCGAAAAAATTTCGTGCCCATCCTGTCAGTTTGAGCTAGGAAGAGTTTTGAGACACTCGCCATTATAGTGATTTTTCGCAAAAAAAAAAGCAGCGCAAAAAAAAAGAGCGCAAAAAAAAAGAGCGAAAAAAAATATTCAGAGTGTGCTTTTCCCTTGTTTACGTGCCGCGCCGTGATTTTGTTAGTGTTCTAGGCTCGCGTCTCTAGCACAGTCTAGCCTAGGACCAGCACAGTACCGTCGTTGAGCGTTTATTCAACTTTGCATCTCTGAATTGATTATTGCTGACCCTTTTTGCTACCATATTATAAGCCTTCCCAGCTCCACATACATCTACGTCGTGCGTTTGACTCTCCCTGGTAATCACTCTATCCAAGCTTTGAGAGTTTTTGACTACAACGGTTGCCGATCACCGCCTGCTGCTGGGTAAGAACTGGTAAGAATTTGAGATTTGCTTGACGGATTTGTGACACCCACCACCACCACTTGTTCGTAGTCTGTAGGATCATATTCTTGTGTGTTTCTATTGCTGCTAACCATGCCAGGATCACAAGCCGACGAGATTGACTGGGAGAATTTATCGAACAAGGAGCTTCATGATAAGTTTCAGCAAATGATGACTGAACAGGTGCAAGATGTGCTGAACAATTTTGAAGAGGCCATGGAGAAGATCACTGGCTTTGAGAAGACGTTCGAAACAAAGCTCGATAACAAGTTTAATGAATTGCTCGCGCGTCTTCCACCACCACCACCCGCTGTACCTAACGCACCTCTCCAACAACAACAACAACGACTACCTCCACGTCGCGAAGCAGACCTCCGCCGAGCAAGCCGTGTTCCTCTTGCGTTTGGCCAAACTGTTGGTGCTGCTGTTGATACTTCTGTGGCTCCTGCTGCTGATGCAGAGGAGGATGATTATGTGGGAGATTATGAGGATGAGGTTGATCAAAATCACCACTACGTGCAGCCACCTGTACCACCACCAGCAGGTCGACCTCAGGTATATATTCGTAATGGTAGGCCTGCACCACCACCTCAGGTACGCGATGATGTCCATATTCCTAAACTGAAATTGAATATTCCACCATTTGAGGGTAGATATGTTCCTGATATATATCTTACTTGGGAGTTAGAAACTGAACAACGATTTACATGTTTACAATATCCTGAGGAGAGACGAGTTGCTGCTGCTGTTTGTGCTTTCACTAGTTTTGCATGTGTATGGTGGTCTGCACATTGTAGATTATATCCTATTCCAACTACTTGGGCTGCTTTGAAAACTGCTATGCGTACGCGTTGGGTTCCACCATATTATCAACGTGAATTGCTTCAAAAATTGCAGCGTTTAAGACAAGGAAAAAATTCTGTAGAAGAATATTATCAAGAATTACAAACTGGCATGATTAGATGTGGTATTGTTGAGGAGAATGAAGCTATGCTTGCACGTTTTCTGGGTGGATTAAATAGAGAGATTCAGACCATTCTAGACTATAAGGAGTATACTAATATCACTCGTTTATTCCATCTTGCTTGTAAAGCTGAACGTGAAGTGCAGGATCGACAAGCATTGGGGCGAACTAACTTTTCTGCAGGCCGACCTTCATCATGGACACCACGTGCATCTTCTACTTCAACTGCACCAGCACCTCCATCAGGTGCCACCTCCAGCCGTGATACAAGAAAACAGGCACAACCACCATTATCTGCCAAGAGCGCACCTGCGGGGCCTACACAGCGTTCTTCTTCTTCCATAGCATCAACAGGGCACACAAGTGATATTATTTGTCGTCGTTGTAAGGGAGGAGGTCATTATGCGAGAGAATGCAAATCTCCGCGTGTAATGATTGCTACCGCGGATGGTGGATATGAGTCCGCTAGTGACTATGATGAGGAGACTTTGGCTCTTATTACACGTGAAGAACATGGTGGAGATGATTCTGATAATGAGACGCAATACATGGCTCCTGAAGACGCTGACAGGTATGAATGTTTAGTTGCTCAACGTGTTTTGAGTGTGCAGATCACACAAGCTGAGCAAAATCAGAGGCACAATTTGTTCCATACCAAGGGAGTTGTGAAGGAACGTTCTGTGCGCGTCATCATAGACGGAGGGAGCTGCAACAACTTGGCTAGCATGGAGATGGTCGAGAAGCTTTCTCTCACCACAAGACCACATCCACATCCTTACTACATCCAATGGTTCAACAACAGCGGCAAGGTTAAGGTAACACGTACTGTTCGTGTGCATTTTAGTATATCTACATATGCTGATTATGTTGATTGTGATGTGGTACCTATGCAAGCATGTTCCTTATTACTTGGTAGACCATGGCAATTTGATAAAAATTCTGTACACCATGGTAGAAACAATCACTATACTCTTGTTCATAAGGACAAAAATATTACTTTGCTTCCTATGACTCCTGATTCCATTATGAAAGATGATATTAATAGAGCTAATAAAGCAAAACAGGAGACGAATAAGAGTGAAAATCAGATTGTGGCAAAAGAATTTGAGCAACAAATGAAGCCTAATAATAAACCATCTAGTGTTGCTTCTGAAATTAAATTGAAAAGTGCATGTTTATTTGCCACCAAATCTGATATTGATGAGCTAGATTTCAGCAAATCTGTTTGCTATGCTTTTGTGTGCAAAGAGGCATTATTTTCATTCGAGGACGTGCCTTCCTCTTTGCCTCCTGCTGTCACTAACATTTTGCAGGAGTTCGCTGACGTCTTTCCACAAGACGTGCCACCGGGATTACCGCCTATTCGAGGGATTGAGCATCAGATTGACTTAATTCCCGGTGCTTCACTGCCAAACCGTGCACCATACCGTACCAATCCAGAGGAGACGAAGGAGATTATGCGTCAAGTACAAGAGCTTCTCGACAAAGGTTATATACGCGAATCCCTTAGTCCTTGTGCTGTTCCTATTATTCTAGTGCCGAAAAAGGATGGTACATCACGTATGTGTGTTGATTGTAGAGGCATTAATAATATTACTATTCGTTATCGTCATCCTATTCCTAGGCTCGATGATATGCTTGATGAATTGAGTGGCTCTACAACATTCTCCAAAGTTGATTTGCGTAGTGGATACCATCAAATTCGTACGAAGTTGGGGGATGAATGGAAAACAGCATTTAAAACTAAGTTTGGATTATATGAGTGGTTAGTCATGCCTTTTGGGTTAACTAATGCGCCTAGTACTTTCATGAGACTAATGAACGAAGTTTTACGTGCTTTCATTGGACGATTTGTGGTAGTCTATTTTGATGATATACTAATTTATAGCAGATCTTTGGAAGAACATTTGGAACATTTACGTGCTGTTTTTATTGCTCTACGTGATGCACGTTTGTTTGGTAACCTTGGGAAGTGCACCTTTTGCACCGACCGAGTATCTTTTCTTGGCTATGTTGTTACTCCACAGGGAATTGAAGTTGACAAAGCCAAGATTGAAGCTATTGAGAGTTGGCCGCAGCCCAAAACGGTCACACAAGTGAGGAGTTTTCTTGGCATCGCTGGATTCTATAGGCGTTTTGTGAGAGATTTCAGCACCATTGCTGCACCTCTCAACGAGCTTACAAAGAAGGATGTGCCTTTTGTTTGGGGTACCGCACAGGAAGAAGCCTTCACGGTATTGAAAGATAAGTTGACACATGCTCCTTTACTCCAACTTCCTGATTTTAATAAGACTTTTGAGCTTGAATGTGATGCTAGTGGAATTGGATTAGGAGGTGTGTTATTACAAGATGGCAAACCTGTTGCATACTTTTCTGAAAAATTGAGTGGGCCTAGTCTGAATTATTCTACTTATGATAAAGAATTATATGCTCTTGTTCGGTCTTTAGAAACATGGCAACATTATTTATGGCCCAAAGAATTTGTTATACATTCTGATCATGAATCTTTGAAACATATTAAAAGTCAAGCTAAACTGAATCGTAGACATGCTAAATGGGTTGAATTCATTGAGACTTTCCCTTATGTCATTAAACACAAGAAGGGAAAAGAAAATGTTATTGCTGATGCATTGTCTCGTCGCTATACTATGCTTTCACAACTTGACTTCAAAATATTTGGTTTGGAGACCATCAAAGATCAATATGTGCATGATGCTGATTTTAAAGATGTAATGCAGAATTGTAAAGAAGGAAGAATGTGGAACAAGTTTGTTGTTAACGATGGATTTGTGTTTCGTGCTAACAAGCTATGCATTCCAGCTAGCTCCGTTCGTCTTTTGTTGTTGCAGGAGGCGCATGGAGGAGGATTAATGGGACACTTTGGCGTGAAGTAGACGGAGGACGTACTTGCTACACATTTCTTTTGGCCAAAGATGAGACGGGATGTTGAGCGTTTTATTGCTCGCTGCACTACATGTCAAAAAGCTAAGTCACGACTCAATCCTCATGGTTTATATATGCCTTTGCCTGTACCTAGTGTTCCTTGGGAGGATATATCTATGGACTTTGTTTTAGGTTTACCTCGAACAAAGAAGGGGAGGGATAGCATATTTGTTGTCGTGGATAGATTCTCGAAAATGGCACACTTTATACCATGTCATAAAAGCGATGATGCTGTTAATGTTGCTGATTTGTTCTTTCGTGAAATTATTCGCTTGCATGGTGTGCCAAATACTATTGTTTCAGATCGTGATACTAAATTTCTTAGCCACTTTTGGAGATGTTTATGGGCTAAGTTGGGGACTAAACTTCTTTTTAGTACTACTTGTCACCCCCAAACTGATGGACAAACTAAAGTAGTCAATAGAACGTTGTCTACTATGCTTAGGGCTGTTTTGAAGAATAATAAGAAAATGTGGGAGGAATGCTTGCCTCATATTGAATTTGCTTATAATCGTTCATTGCATTCTACTACTAAGATGTGCCCTTTTGAAGTTGTGTATGGTTTCCTACCTCGTGCACCTATTGATTTGTTGCCTCTTCCATCTTCGGAGAAGGTTAATTTTGATGCTAAACAACGTGCTGAATTGATTTTAAAAATGCATGAGTTAACTAAGGAAAACATTGAGCGCATGCATGCTAAATATAAACTTGCTGGAGATAAGGGTAGAAAACATGTTGTGTTTGCACCTGGAGATCTTGTTTGGTTACATTTGCGTAAGGATAGATTTCCTGATTTGCGCAAATCAAAGTTAATGCCACGTGCTGATGGTCCCTTTAAGGTGTTAAAGAAAATAAATGATAATGCATATAAACTTGAGCTGCCTGCAAATTTTGGGGTTAGTCCCACTTTTAACATTGCAGATTTGAAGCCTTATTTGGGTGAGGAAGATGAACTTCCGTCGAGGACGACTTCATTTCAAGAAGGGGAGGATGATGAGGACATCAATACAACTGTTACACCCACAGCCCCTGCTGCTATACATACTGGACCAATTACTAGAGCTCGTGCACGCCATCTAAATTACCAGGTACTTTCGTTTCTTGGTAATGATTCTAATGTTCATGAGAATATGATGCTGCCTAAATTGGATACATTTGTTTTGCTTACAAATGAAGGGCCTAGCTTGGAGAAGGATGAACATTGGAGCAAGAACAAGCATGGAGATGATGGCATGCGCAAGGGAAACAAGAACGGAGTTACAAGTGATGATTTCAGGACTTTGAAGCCACCATAATGGGTGCATGAAGCCTTGGACGAAATATACAAGACGCCACTTCATAAATTTCGTCCCGAGGCTATTTTAGGTGCTGCGTCACCTTATTATTGGGCCAGGCCCATGTAATTTCGAAATACATAAGTATAGGCTATTTTTAGAGTCCGTATGTGTGGGGAAACAAGAGATAGGGTTGATTTCGGACCCCTCCACCAAGGGCCACGAAATTCTCCCCCTCTTCCTCCATATATACAGCCCTTAGGGCATCGTTTAGACTTTGGGATTTGTTTAGTTAAAAGTTAGCCATTGCAACTTCGTGTACTTCGTTTGTGTCCAACGACCAGACCAAGACCGCTTCCGGATCCCCACCTTTATCAATACCTCATATATATTTGCAATATTCAGATTGCTTTATCATATTCTTGCTCGTTCTTCGATTGCTTGCAGGAATAGACCTTCGTGGTCAGGCTGACCGTGCTTCCGGCATCGTCAGTAACCTCAGGAGATTGGTTTAGCGATTGCTAAGGCGCAACGTCGTGCACGTTTGTAGTCGGATCGTCAAAGTCGTCTCCACCAAATCGATAGTTATCATCTCATCGAAAGATCGGGACACCCTCGCCTCTATCACTCCGCCTGGCTGGACCCCAAGCTGAAGCTCCGCCCTCCGGGGGCCGGCTGGCTCAATGGCCGGCTACCAGAGGGCGGCCAACCCAAGCCTACAGCACTACGAGCGGCCGGCTCCGGCCGGCCGACCTCCAGAGAAGGCGGCATCGGGCAGGCGGCCACCTCGCGGCCTCGGCACAACCGAGCCCCCATCGAGAGTACAACCTAGAGCATGGCTACAGTGAAGCACGTCGCCCCCGATGTACGGGATAGGCATGGCTATAGTGCTCCGTACAGGCGGAGATCTCCACATGGCGGGGCACTGTGCTGTGTCTCCCCTGACGTTGCTCCGAGCAGGCGGAACCATGTTCCCCATGACGGCCTGTCGGTACAGCCAGCCAGCCGCAGGTCCTACCGGGCAGCGACACCGCAGAAGACGGCAGACGCCCCATTAGTCGGGCTTGGGAAGGGCTGGCCTCCAGCAGGCGGCCATCCCTTGCCCCGAGGCAAACGTGGCATTAACCTGATGGGACCAGGTGTGGCTACAGTAACCTCCCGCCAGCCGGCGGGACTGTAGCCATGATAAGATGACCAAGCCCTCGTCATAGACAGCATGGCTACAGTAAGCAGCCACCAACCAGCCGGCAGGGCCCACTAGGCGGCGGGCCCCAGTAGTCGGCAGAGAAGCCGGAGGCTGGAGACACTGACAGACGGGCCCCAGCAGCCGGCCCAGTTACCATTATACCCCTGGGGGGCGGGCCTATATAAGCCCCCAGGCCACCCATGCAAAGGGTTCCAACTCTGATAGAACTAGCCAGTTACCTAGGTGGAATAGAAGGGTGGTTGTGGAGAATACAAAAAGAGGGAAGATAGTCTCACATCAACTAGGCGTATCAACGGGCTATGGAGATGCCCATCAATAGATATCAATGTGAGTGAGTAGGGATTGCCATGCAACGGATGCACTAGAGCTATAAGTATATGAAAGCTCTATAAAAGAAATTAAGTGGGTGTGCATCAACTTGCTTGCTCATGAAGACCTAGGGCATTTTGAGGAAGCCCATCATTGGAATATACAAGCCAAGTTCTATAATGAAAAATTCCCACTAGTATATGAAAGTGACAAAATGAGAGACTCTCTATCATGAAGATCTTGGTGCTACTTTGAAGCACAAGTGTGGTAAAAGGATAGTAGCATTGTCCCTTCTCTCTTTTCCTCTCATTTTTTTATTTGGGCCTTTCTCTTCTCTTTTTTATGGCCTCTTTTTTTTTGTAAAGTCCGGAGTCTCATCCCGACTTATGGGGGAATCATAGTCTCCATCATCCTTTCCTCACTTGGGACAATGCTCTAATAATGATGATCATCGCACTTTTATTTTTCTTACAACTCAACAATTACAACTCGATACTTAGAACAAAGTATGACTCTATATGAATGCCTCCGGCGGTGTACCGGGATATGCAATGAATCATGAGTGACATGTATGAAAGAATTATGAACGGTGGCTTTGCCACAAATACAACGTCAACTACATGATCATGCTAGCAATATGACAATGATGGAGCGTGTCATAATAAACGGAACGGTGGAAAGTTGCATGGCAATATATCTCAGAATGGCTATGGAAATGCCATGATAGGTAGGTATGGTGGCTGTTTTGAGGAAGGTATATGGTGGGTGTATGATACCGGCGAAAAGTGCGCGGTATTAGAGAGGCTAGCAAAGGTGGAAGGATGGGAAAAAGTGCGTACAATCCATGGACTCAACATTAGTCATAAAGAACTCATATACTTATTGCAAAAATCTAGAAGTTATCAAAGCAAAGTATTACGCGCATGCTCCTAGGGGAATAGATTGGTAGGAAAAGACCATCGCTCGTCCCCGACCGCCACTCATAAGGAATACAATCAATAAATAAATCATGCTCCGAGTTCATCACATAACAGTTCACCATACGTGCATGCTACGGGAATCACAAACTTCAACACAAGTATTCTTTGAATTCACAACTACTTTAACTAGCATGACTCAAATATCACCATCGTCATATCTCAAAACAATTATCAAGCATCAAACTTATCTTAGTATTCAACGGAGTCAAAAGAAAGTTTCACATATCTTTAACACCAAGTATATTAACATTAAGCGAATTACCATGCTATTAAAGACTCTCAAAATAATCTAAGTGAAGCATGAGAGATCAAATAGTTTCTTTAAAACAAATCCACCACCGTGCTCTAAAAGATCTAAGTGAAGTACTAGAGCAAAAATTATCACGCTCAAAAGATATAAGTGAAGCACTATGAGCAAAACTATCAAGCTCAAAAGATATAAGTGAAGCACATAGAGTATTCTAACAAATTCCAATTTATGTATGGCTCTCTAAAAAGATGTGTACAGAAAGGATGATTGTGGTAGACCAACAAGCAAAGACACAAATAATACAAGACGCTCCAAGCAGAACACATATCATGTTGGTGAATAAAAATATAGCTCCAAGTAAATTACCGATGGAAGTGGACGAAAGAGGGGATGCCTTCCGGGGCATCCCCAAGATTTGACTTTTTGGTGTCCTTGGATTATATTGGGGGTGCCATGGGCATCCCCAAGCTTAGGCTCTTGCCACTCCTTGTTCCATAATCCATCAAAAGAATTCACCCAAAACTTGAAAACTTCACAACACAAAACTCAACAGAAATCTCGTGAGCTCCGTTAGAGAAAGAAAACAAAAGACTACTTCAAGATACTGTAATGAACTCATTCTTTATTTATATTGGTGTTAAACCTACTGTATTCCTACTTCCTTATGGTTCATAGACTGAATTACTAGCCATAGATGCATTGAAATAAGCAAACGACACACGAAAAACAGAATCTGTCAAAAACAGAACAGTCTGTAGTAATCTGTAACTAACGCATACTTATGGAACTCTAAAAATTCTACCAAAATAGGAAGTCCTGGAAAATTTGTTTATTGATCAGCAGAAAAAAGAATCAACACAAAATCACGTTCCGGTGATTTATCATAACTAAATTCGTGCGTGCAAAGTTTCTGTTTTTCAGCAGAATCAAATCAAGTATCATCGTAGGTTATCATATAGGTCCTACTTGGCACAAACACTAATTAAAACATAAAACCACATACAAACAGAAGGTAGATGGATTATTTATTCCTGAACAGAAGCAAAAACAAAAAACACAAAATAAAATTGGGTTGCCTCCCAACAAGCGCTATCGTTTAACGCCCTTAGCTAGGCATAAAAGCAAGGATAGATCTAGGTATTGCCATCTTTGGTAGGAAATCCATAAGTGGCTCTCATGATAGATTCATATGGTAATTTTATTTTCTTTCTAGGGAAGTGTTCCATACCCTTCTTTAAGGGAAATTTGAATCTAATATTCCCTTCCTTCATATCAATAATTGCACCAATCATTCTAAGGAAAGGTCTACCAAGAATAATAGGACATGAAGGATTGCAATCTATATCAAGAACGATAAAATCTATGGGCACATAATTCCTATTTGCAACAATAAGAACATCATTAATTCTTCCCACAGGTTTTTTAATAGTGGAATCCACAAGATGCAAGTTTAGAGAGCAATCATCAAAATCACGGAAATCTAGCAAATCACATAAAGTTTTGGGGATAGTAGAGACACTAGCACCCAAATCACACAAAGCATGAAACTCAAAATCTTTAATTTTAATTTTAATAGTAGGTTCCCACTCATCATAGAGTTTTCTAGGGATAGAAACTTTCAACTCAAGTTTTTCTTCATAAGATTGCATCAAGGCATCAACAATGTGTTCGGTAAAGGCCTTATTTTGACTATAAGCATGAGGAGAATCTAGCACGGATTGCAACATGGAAATACAACCAATCAAAGAGCAATTTTCATAATTAAATTCCTTGAGATCCAAAATAGTGGGTTTAGCAACATCACGGTTTTTATTTATTTCAATCCCACTTTCATCAATTTCATCATCAAGATCTAGAAACTCCGAATTCTTAGAACGCCTTCTAGGTAAAGGAAGATAATCTTCATATTCATCAAGATTCATATTGCAAAACAAAGATTTAATGGGGGACACATCAATAACTTTTAGATCTTCATCTTGATTTTCATAGGGATTGGAAGAACACGCTTTAATAAAAGCATCTTTGGAAGCACGCATCCTAGTGGTTCTTTCCTTGCACTCATCAATGGAAATTCTCATGGCTTTGAGAGACTCATTGATATCATGCTTACGAGGAATAGATCTAAGCTTTAAAGAATCAATTTCAAGAGAAATTCTATCAACGTTCCTAGCCAAATCATCAACTTTAAGCAATTTCTCTTCAAGCAAAGCATTAAAATTCTTTTGTGAATTCATAAACTCTTTAACACTACTCTCAAATTCAGAGGGCATCTTATTAAAATTTCCATAAGAGTTATTGTAGGAATTTCCATAATTATTAGAAGGATTGCTAGGATAAGGTATAGGATTAAAATTCCCTCTATAAGCATTGTTTCCAAAACTATTCCTACCAACAAAATTCACATCCATAGATTCATTATTATTCTCAAGCAAAGTAGATAAAGGAATATCATTGGGATCACGAGGAGTATTTTTAGGAGCAAACATCTTCATAAGTTCATCCATCTTTTCACTCAAAACATTGATTTCTTCTATAGCATGCACTTTTTTACTAGAAGATCTTTCGGTGTGCCATTGAGAATAATTAGCCATAATATTATCAAGGAATTTGGTAGCATCCCCTAACATAATTTCCATAAAAGTGCCTCCCGCGGCCGAATCTAAAAGATTTCTAGAAGCAAAGTTCAATCCGGCATAAAATTTTTGTATGATCATCCATAAAATCAAACCATGAGTAGGGCAATTGCGAAGCATTAATTTCATTCTTTCCCAAGATTGGGAAACATGCTCATGATCAAGTTGTTTAAAATTCATGATATCGTTCCTAAGAGTGATAATCTTAGTGGGAGGAAAATACTTAGAGATAAAAGCATCTTTGCACTTATTCCAAGAATCAATACTATTTTTAGGCAAAGACGAAAACCAAACTTTAGCACGATCTCTAAGTGAAAATGGAAATAACTTCAATTTGACAATATTGTTATCCGTATCTTTCTTCTTTTGCATATCACACAAATCAACAAAATTGTTTAGATGAGTAGCGGCATCTTCACTAGGAAGGCCGGCAAATTGATCTTTCATAACAAGATTCAACAAAGCGGTATTGATTTCACAAGACTCATCATTATTAAGAGGAGCAATCGGAGTACTAAGGAAATCATATTATTGGTATTCGAGAAATCACACAATTTGGTATTATCCTGTGCCATGGCAACAAGTAATCCAACACACAAGTAAATAGAAAGGCGACGGGAAAAAGGCAAACGGGAAAGAGAGGAGGAGATTGGGAAAGAGAGGGAAAATAAAACGGCAAGGGTGAAGTGGGGGAGAGGAAAATGAGAGGCAAATGGCAAATAATGTAATGCGAGAGATAGGGATTGCGATGGGTACTTGGTATGGTTGACTTGCTTGCGTGAGCCTCCCCGGCAACGGCGCCAGAAATTCTTCTTGCTACCTCTTGAGCACTGCGTTGGATTTCCCTGAAGAGGAGAGGATGATGCAGTAAAGTAGCGTAAGTATTTCCCTCAGTTTTTGAGAACCAAGGTATCAATCCAGTAGGAGACCACGCACAAGTCCCTCGTACCTACACAAAATGATAGCAACTCGCAACCAACGCTTAGGGGTTGTCAATCCCTTCACGGTCACTTACGAGAGTGAGATTTGATAGAGATAATATTTCTGATATTTTTGATAGATAGATGCAACATAAAAAGTAAAGGCAAAGTAAAAACAAAGCAAGTAAATAAAGTGATATAGATTGATATGATGAGAATAGACCCGGGGGCCATAGGTTTCACTAGTGGCTTCTCTCAAGAGCATAAGTATTCTACGGTGGGTGAACAAATTACTGTTGAGCAATTGACAGAATTGAGCATAGTTATGAGTATATCTAGGCAATGATCATGTATATAGGCATCACGTACAAAACAAGTAGATCGAAACGATTCTGCATCTACTACTATTACTCCACTCATCGACCTCTATCCAGCATGCATCTAGAGTATTAAGTAAAAACAGAGTAACACCATAAGCAAGATGACATGATGTAGAGGGATAAATTCATGCAATATGATAAAAACCCCATCTTGTTATCCTCGATGGCAACAATACAATACGTGCCTTGTAACTCTTTCTGTCACTAAGTAAGGACACCGCAAGATTGAACCCAAAGCTAAGAACTTCTCCCATTGCAAGAACTACCAATCTAGTTGGCCAAACCAAAAAGATAATTCGAAGAGACTTGCAAAGATAACTCAATCATACATAAAAGAATTCAGAGAAGAATCAAATATTTTCCATAGATAATACTAGATCATAAACCCACAATTCATCGGTCTCAACAAACACACCGCAAAAAGAAGATTACATCGAATAGATCTCCACGAGAGAGGGGGAGAACAATGTATTGAGATCCAAAAAGAGAGAAGAGGCCATCTAGCTACTAGCTATGGACCCTAAGGTCTGAAGTAAACTACTCACACTTTATCGGAGGGGCTATGGTGATGATGTAGAAGCCCTCCGTGGTGGATGCCCCCTCCGGCGGAGCTTCGGAACAGGCCCCAAGATGGGATCTCGTGGATACAGAAGGTTGCGACGGTGGAATTAGGTTTTTGGCTCCTGTTCTGATCGTTCGGGGATACATAGGTATATATAGGAGGAAGGAGTACATCGGTGGAGCTCCGAGGGGCCCACGAGGTAGG